>NW_020897735.1:8620844-8688925 GCF_003984885.1 Neopelma chrysocephalum
TCATCCTTCTGCCTTCATCCTTCTGCCTTCATCCTTCTGCCTTCATCCTTCTACCTTCATCCTTCTGCCTTCATCCTTCTGCCTCCCAGGCTCAGGAGCTGGAGGGGCAGGAGTTGCCAGTGACACCCCTGGGCGCAGGGACTGGCACTTGGAACCCCCTGGCACGGGGATATTTGGTGTAGACAGACCCCTCAGTGGTGGGGTGGGCTCACTTGGCACTGGCAGGCTGTGGGATGAGGCTGCCAGGCTCCTGCCCACATGTCTGGAGCTGTGGAGGAGCTGCCTTGGAATAGCACACGCTGCCGTGGGCTCATGCTTGGTTTGTGTGCAAAGCACTAGAGACCAGCACAGCCTTGTGCTGTCATGCTCTGAATTTATTTATTTATGAATTCTCTTCTTTATCAGCATATGTGCAGCGACTGGGGTCGCACAGGTTCAGCTCTGTCCAGTCTGAAGCAAAAAACCTCAAAATAAACATGGAAACAGGCCTGGAGAACACTGGCACAGCCCTTAATTTTGACTGTAGACCTTTTCCTTCCCCTCTCGACTCCGATGTAATGAAATAAAGCATCTTATTTTCTTCCATTGCCAGGGGCCCTAACTGAAAACAACCCCCTGCTGATCTCTGCTGCTCAGAAACAGGGAGTTTTATTGGCTTTAGTTATTGCATTTTATTCAGGACCTTGTATGTGGGTGAGTGAGGCCCCCGGAGGGATTCCACAAGTATTTGCATTCCGTTTGTGTCTTCTGAGTGCTGGCTGCTGGAGTACTTAAGGCAGAGATACCAGAAGTGTGATCCAGAGCCGAGGTGGCTTTTTTGTGTGGAGGGAAGGACTGGAGGATGAGGTCTGGACCTTGGCCCTGGGACAGAAGTGGCAGGATGTCATGGGAACTGACCCGTGGACGAGGCGCCTTTCCCACGGCTGCCCAGAGCAGTCCCTGCAGAGGAACTCGCCCAAGGACACTGGCTGGGGGGATTGAGACCCCGGGGACATCCCAGGGGCAGGTCCTACAGCCCGGCAGGATGGTCCTGCAGCCCGGGGAGGCTGCAGGGACAGGGAGAATCCTGTGGGATGCTGCTGGGTGTCCTGGCTCTGCCCTCCTCCCCTGCGCAGTTACAAGGCCAGGTTCTGCCGTGCTAAGCCCAGCTTTGGGTGCTGTGCCATAATGGAGCTCTCTGGGATTTCAGCAGCTTTCCCTTCCACTTTGGAGACAAAGGTTCCCTTTCCCAGCTGTTGAGCTGCAGGTGCTCCGTAGGGAATGACAACGGCAGCAGAGATTTCCAGGGGATATTTCTGGCTTTGTGTTGAGTCCCCCCGTGGAATTTTGCCTCGTTTAAATTCTAGTGAATTCTCTAGATCAGCTAAAATCATCCAAATTCACATTTTCTCTGGCTACCACTTGGCCCCTGGGTTTCCAGGGCTCGGGCAGCCAGTCCTCAGCCAACAAGAGGGGGAAAAGCAAACACTTGGCTGAGAGACGCTGTAAAACTCGATGTTCCTGAGGTAATTAGTATGTTGGGAAAGTGACAGGAAAGAGAATCAAGCAAAGCCAAGGTCAGTGGCTGCTAATTAAGAATCAGCACCTTGTGTCAGCCTGAGCTGTGGCTTGGAATTGAAACGTACCCTGGGAGAGCCCCGGGAAGATAAAGGTGATAGAGTTACCCAGATAGCAGCTAACGGGATTTGAGCAGGGTTTAAAGTTTCATTCCAGCTTGGCTGATAAAAGGGGCAAAATGAGAGAAAATAGCAGGGGGAGGCTGTGCTTTGCTTCCAGGAGGGATTTTTGCCTCTGCAGCTGCCGGAGCGTTGCAGACATAGCGGGATCTGAGGAAGGGCATCTTCTGACTAGAGAAATAATGGAAGTGACTTTTCATTTATTTAGCCCAAAGCTCCTTCTTTGGCTTTTTTGGAGGAAGGTCAAGGCAGCATGTTGGTCCCAGTCACAGTGTTGTGGGAGCAGTGGGTTTGTTGGATGCTCTGGGAGCTGTGCTGTGCTTGGGAATGGCAGGGACAGGACCTGGGATGCTCCTCCTGCCCCTGCCAGCAACCAGGGCTACCACTGGTACTGCCTGAGGAATGAAGGAGAATTTCTTAGTGGAAGGTCGTTACTGAGCAGATTATTTTGTTTTAGTGGAAGGGAGTTTGAGAAGGTGCCCTTGATTGTGGAAGTGAATGTGCATGTCAACATTTCTCTGTCTCCTGCGTGGGGAAGCTGTCAGAGGGTGATTTGCACAGTGCCAGCCCCTCTTTCCATTGTCGTCCAGGTGAGTGGTGACACTCAGCACCTGGTGCAGGAGGAGGAGCCAGGCATGGGCAGAGCTGCTCTGCCCGTGAGCAGTGCAGAGAAATGTATCAGCATTAGGAGCTGCCTGGCATTCCTCCTGCATTAGCCCTGGCTGCAGCACAGGAGCTGCTGACCCTCTGCTCAGTGAACTCTGGGACTGAAGCAGATTTGGAGCTCTCTCTGAAATGCTGGTTTTCCTCTAGAATTTGCAGTCCAAGAGCCCAGACTGAGGCAGGGGCAGCTGTCAGGGGATGCTCCTGCTCGCCCCTTCCATTGCTGTGCAGCACAGAGGATTATCACAGCCCATGGATTTGGTTGTGTTCACATCGGACCGAAAATGTGCCCCAAATGGGCTGTGTTGCAGTGCTGTTTATCTCCAGGAATACTGGGAAAACAGGACATTGGAGCATCTCAGTGCAGATCCAGGCTTGATTTTCAACCATTAATTGTGGGCACAGCTTGTGACATTGGGACATGGCCCTGGTTTGCAGCAGTGCAGTTGGACACCAAACTCAGCCACGTTTCACAGGGGAGAAGAGGTTTCACCCACAAACTGTGAGGCTGCTGCGAGCCCAGCCACTGCTGGGGGGGCAAACGCAGCTCAGGTCTGGGATGAGTCGCTGGGGGGCAAAAGTTGGGGCTCTCCAGAGATTTATTTCTCCTCTTGTCCCCGTGAGGGAGCTGGGCAGGTGGCAAGGCAGGTGCACACACAGGATCACCCGCAGCACCTCCACGCCCTCGGGGGTCTCACCAAGGTGGGACCTCCCCCGGGGCCGGGGCGGCGGCTGCTCTGCGGGACCAGCGCGTGTCTGTGTGTGACCCACCATGGGCTTTGCTTTCCAGGATTTCTTGACTGACCTGATGATGTCTGAAGTTGATCGCTGTGGTGAGAATGAGCATCTCATTTTCAGGGAGAACACACTGGCCACCAAAGCAATCGAAGAATACCTGAAGCTGGTGGGGCAGAAATACTTGCAAGATGCCTTAGGTACGTACAGAGCATTGGCAGGTCTTGCCCAGAGGGTTCTCCAGAGCTGCAGGGTGGGGACTTTCACCTGAACCCTGATGGCCATCAGAGGCACCAGCACTGACCTGCTGGAGGGTCTCCCTGGCAGCAGGTCCGAGCCTGGACACGGCCATGAGGAGCTCTCTACTCCCAGGGGAAGGTGACCGCTGAGCTGGCGCTTCCCTCTGCTCTCAGAGGAGATAACAAATGGATGTTTGAAGGCATTATGCTGCCTGCCAGGTCTTCTGTCTCAGCACTGGCCGTGTCACGGGCTGATTGAATCCTTCCCCCCTCACACCCCCCACCAGAGATGCTCCTGCAGCGCTCCCGAGTCAGAAGAGATCTCCCAAGCCGCAGTGATGAGCTGCCTCCCGGATCCCAGCACTGGGAACCCTCCTGGTGGTTTTTGGTTTTTTTTTTAAGTGCTGGCTCTGTTTATGGCTCCAAAAATATTTCTCTTGATGCAAATGAAAATAATTAGAAGCTTCTGCTTCTGGGCAGGTCAGGAAGGAATTGCTGCGTGCAGGCAGCACAGCACGAGGATGGGGAGAGGCTGCCTTGGAATGAGCTCAGCCAGAGGCAGCTCCGTTGGATCCACATCCCAGGGCGGGATGAGCAGAGTTTCTATTGAGGTGTTAATTTTTCAGGATGTTGGGTTCCTACTAGTGGATTTGTGTTATTTTAGCGAGGAGAAAAGAAGCATAAATACTTTATTAAGAGAATAATAATAATGACAGCGTTGAGGAAAGGGAAATAATTGATCAAATTCAGGCAAAGCAACAGAGAGCCCACAAGAATAGCAAAAAGAATATTATTTATATCTGCCTTGTAATGCTTTCTGGTTGAAGGCAAGACTGTAAGTAGATTATCTCATATAATTTCTCAAAAGCTGGAATATTAATGAAATCAAGAGAATTTTGAAATATTCCCTTTCTGGGGCTCAGTGCTGCCAGGCCCATCTTGTGCAGGAGGAGCCTGGGGTTCTTGTTCAGTGTTGGGGTGCTGGTTGTGAGTGACCTTTTATGAGCAAGATGGTTCCCCTGTGTGTCACCAGGTGCCCCAGGGCAGCGTGGCACTGCCCTGGAGCCATGGAGCAGGTAATGGGGCCAGGTAAGAACAGCAGGCATCACCTGCAGGTGAGCAGAGTGGCTCCAGAGCTCCCTGGCAGGGCTGAAAATACATTGGAGAGACTCTCCAGTATATAATTAAAATCTGTTTTGGCAATAGGGAAGGAATGCAGACTGGAGTGGGGAGAAAACAGGATGGGAAAATCCAAGGCAGGCAGGAATTAGGAGCAAACCACCTGGAATGAGAAGAAAACCAAAGCAAACCTTTCTGCCAGAACATCACCCAAGCTAAACGAGGGTGCCTTTTCATCCCTGTTGTCCCATCCCTGGTGCCCCCAGTCACTGCTGGGATGGACTGACCCCCCCTCTTGAGGTGGGGCACCCCCTCAGCAGGGTGTGGGGGCTATGCCCAGGTACCCCAGGGTGAAGGGTGGCCTGAGAGCAGGAGCTGGCACAGCAGCCACAGTGTGAGCTTCTGCAAGGGTGAGGAGCAGCCAGGCAGCAAACAGGAGCACAGGGAATCTCAGAGAAATATTTTCATTTAATTTCGTGTGATGTTCAGCTCAAAATAAACCAAGTAAATTGTTTCTTTCCTTTAATTACCTGTTTCTCCTGTGAATCACAGTGGCTTGTCAGTGCCAGGGCACAGTTTGCAGTAGCAGGCCATGCTACCAATAATTAGAGAGCTTGCCAGCATCCTTCCTGCTGGATTAGCCCGGGGGAGCGTCTCTGGAACGGGAGCGTGGGGGGTCGGGCTGTGGAAGCGGGTGCTTGGCAGCACAGCCCTGATGCAATATCCCACAGCCACGGGGGCAGAGCTGCCAGCTGGGGAAGAGGGATGGAATGTGCTCCTCAGGACCCGGGTGCAGGGTGTGCTGTGCTGGTTATGAGCTCCCAGGGCACTGCCAGGCTCTCCTGGGCCCTCCTGGAGAGCTGGAGAGCTGGCTGGGGCTCTGGGGTCACCACCTGCTCCCATATCCATCTTCTCTTCCAGTGTGATGGGGTGCCAGGGAGCTGCTGGGGTGCTGGGGCTTAGGAACAGAGTTGCTTGAAGGCTCTTCTCATGTCTCCAAACCCCTCACCAGCTCTCTCTGTTTTCCAGGGGAATTCATCAAGGCGCTGTACGAATCAGATGAAAATTGCGAGGTGGATCCCAGCAAGTGTTCGTCCGCAGACCTTCCTGAACATCAGGGCAACCTGAAGATGTGCTGTGAGCTGGCCTTCTGCAAGATCATCAACTCCTACTGGTGGGTGTCCCGGGAGCGTCGCTCCCTCGGCTCACGCGGAGCGGGGCAGGGTGGCAGGGGTCTGTCTGCAGGTGGTGGGACCTGTCCCATAGCAGCTTGTCGGGGAGCTGTGGGGCCCTGCCCACATCCTGCTGGTCCAGGAGTAGGTGAGGCAGCAGCTGCTGCTCTGCCAGAGTTTGGGGTGTCAGTTCTAGGGGTGCGACAGCCTCGTGGATTCTCCGTCACCCTTGTTTTCAGAGGTGCTGGAGGGTCACTGGGGCACTGGAGTCAAGGAACACAAAATGCCTTTGCCAATGTGACCCATTCAGAGAGGTACTTGGTGCCAAATGTGTATGAAATTCTGGAGTAAAGGGCAGAAATGCATGTCCTGGGTCTCCCACCCCTGGAACGAATCAGTCTAGGTGCACCTCCCCGAGCGTCTGGTGAAGCTCTGAAATCCTGCAGCAGGCAGAGACACAGCACAGGCAGCTTTTGTTTGGGCAGATGTTCCCTGGTTGCAGTGCTGGAGCTGGGAGGATGCTGCTGTTCTCCCAGGTTGCTGCTTGGCTCAGCATCCCACATTCCTCTGGGTTAACCCCTGTCTCTCCCAGCCCCGGGCAGCTGCTGGGGTGCGATGGGAGCCCGATGGGAGCCCGTTGCCTCCTTGGCCCAAGGCCTGGTATGCAGCTGGAGGCATTTCCGAGTTGTTTGTTCTCAGGGTAAAGGTTCTTGCTACCAGTTGGGACAGGCCTGAATATCCCAGATTTGTTGGAGTGAGGCAGCTGTATCCTGCTGTGCAGTTGGCTGTTGTGTATGGCTGTGTTCGTGGTGTTCCTGCTGGAACTGGGAGCCAGGAGTCCCTGCCCCAGTGAACTTGCTGCCTGCAAAGGTGACCTGAAAGGGGGAAAAGATGGGCTTGTGACTCTCTTTACTTGGAGAAATAAAAATATTCTTTGTGCTTCATGCTAACATACCCAGAGCCTCTCATCCTGATTGTGAGAGAAGGAGCATTTTTGTCTCACTGCTGGATTTCCAGCCTTCCTGCTTAAAATCTGGGCTTAGTTTTTATTAATATATTTAGTAGCATCACTGTTGCTGCAAAGCATCAGCTAGGGATAATATTGAAGGAAGGAAGTCCTTCGTAATGAGGATTTATCATTTTCTCTCCTATCTCAGCTGTTGTGTTGAGGTCAGAAAACTTATTATAAGTAATTTCCCAGGATATTGAGTGTGCCCTCCTGCAAGCCAGGAAGGGAATTGCTTTTCCTGATCCTGCTCAGGGAGACAGCAAGGAGCAAGAGGTTCCCTCAGGCTGCTGTTATCCACCACAGGTACACAAAGAGCAGGTTCTTTACAGGTATCCTATCCCTTATCCTGCACCAATTAACAACTCTGACTCAGGAATGGCATTTATCTGCTCTCCCAGGAGGGATTTACCACTTCTAGTCACCAGTGGATTATAATTGTTTGAATTAATGTCTTCCTAAAAATACCCAAAGCGGCACTAAAAGGTCACTCTAAAAATAGTCTTGAAAAGTGACCTAAGGAGAGCCAGGAATGCACAGGAAGTTCGTTCTTCCAAGGAAGGCTGGAGCAGCTGAGCTGCTGCTCTGAGTGGTTCCCCCTCGGTGCTTTGTGCTCAGCGGTTCCCGGGGATTAATTGGGCTGATGAGTGTTGGGATTGGCCAAGGTATCCTGACAGCCAAGGATCCTGCTTTAAATAGAGCCTGGAGTGTGCGTGCGCATCTGCGGAGAGAGGCAGGCGGAGGAAAGGGGTTTACAATAACCGAAAATTGTTATAATTATGACATAATTTGGACATCTGGAAAGTTTCGGTGTAAGCAGAATTTTCAGCATGTGGAAGCTCGTTACTGGGAAGTTGGGTAATGAATTACGGGCCCGTTTGTCACATAAAGCCGACGAGCTGAATTCCATCCGCTGCGGCACAATTCAACTTCCACGGGCTCCAGCCCCTGATGGGGAACGCGCAGCCGGGGCTGCATTTCAGGGGTTTACTCTCCAGTAACTGCACAACCTGTCCTGATCATTCAAGCCTTAAATTGCTTAAAGGATTCTCCTGTTTCTGGGCAAATACCATGAAGAAAAAGGGCTTTGTCCAATTGTGTGGATCAAGCCAAAGACAGAGGAGAATCTATCGAGCCGAAGACGGTGGCTAATGTTATTTGTAAAGCTCGAGGTAAAAGCTCATGGGAGTGAAAGTGAGAAGCCAGCACGGAGCAGAAGCTGAACGGGATGGCAGCATTTGCCAGGCACTTTTATGGAGTGTCAGCAGCATGTTGGAAGGGTAAAGAGGAACTGGAGAAAGGCTCTGCCTGCGGGCTCAAAGAACGACTGCAGGGCCAGAGGCCATGGCCAGGTCACTGCAGGGCTCCTGCCCCTCTGACAGACCCCAAACCCCACAGGTTCTGAACTCTGTGGCTGTGGCGAGGAGCAGGTAGTTGGTGTTGGTGAGCGGTGTCCATAGCCCTGGGAAGCAGAGACTGGAGGATGTGGAGCACTGGCAGCAGGAGGAGCACCCCTGTATTTGCCCAGAGCCCTGGGAGTGCTGCCACAGGCACAGTGGATGGGTAGGAGGGCTCCTCTCTTTTGGAGCTTCTCACCTGGTTCGTGCTGTTGGTGTCTCTGGCCATGCAATTCCCGTGGTTTCCTCCCCTTCCTGGCTTGTGAACAGTTCAGCCCAGGGCAGTCAGTCCCACCGAGGGGACAGGCCAGCTGGAATTGCTTCACTTCTACCGGATAGTCCCTGCAGCAAAACTGGGAAACACCATCCTCGGAAATGGCTGTTTGTAAAGGGGATTTATGGGCTAAAATGCAGCCTGAACCCCCCCTCACCCTGCTTTGGTACCCCTGGCTGTCAGTGATCAGCTTGGGCTGTGAGACAAGCACAGTGGTTCCTGACTGGGGTGGTGGGAGTTGTGTGCCAGGGGCACAGGGAGCCACAGTGGGACCCAGTGCCAGCCTTCTCCCAGGTGGGAGTATCCAGCTGAATAAATAACACGTGCTGGGAACAGGATAAGGTGGGAGCAGGGGCTGGGGAGGGCCGAGCAGGAACAGGCAGCAGTTCTCCAGCGATAAGGGCTGCTGCAGTGAGTGTCTGCTGGCCCCAGGGGAATTCTGGCATCCAGGAAAGGCAGGCTGAGGTCTGTGCAGCTACAAGGCTGGAGTAACTCCGGTGGGGCTCTGTGTTTGTACTAGGCACGCTGGGATTTGATCCAGGTGCTTGAACAGGAGTATTACAATTTGCAGAGCCCTCCCTCCGAGCTCCAGCTGTGCTGGAGACCCTGGAGCTGCTGGTGATTCATGGCACAGCCAGCTGAGTCCTGATAAGCTGCTGTGCACAGTTTGTTTCATATCCCAGCCTTCCCAGTTGTCCGGGGTCTTGGCACCCGGCAGAACCAGGACACTGGGCTGATGGAAGCTGCCCCTCTCACAGCTCTACAGAGCAGCTTTGCTTTTTCCCCTGTGGTTTGAGCCTCCTGACGCTCTAACCCTGACAGACACTGCCCGCCCTTCTGTCCTTTCAGCGTCTTCCCCAGGGAGCTCAAAGAAGTTTTTGCCTCGTGGAGACAGGAGTGCAGCAACCGGGGCCGCCCCGACATCAGCGAGCGCCTGATCAGTGCCTCCCTGTTCCTGCGGTTCCTGTGCCCGGCCATCATGTCCCCGTCCCTCTTCAGCCTCCTGCAGGAGTACCCCGACGACCGCACCGCCCGCACCTTGACCCTCATCGCCAAGGTCACCCAGAACCTGGCCAACTTCGCCAAGTGAGCCGGGCTGCGGGAGCGGGAGGGGGGGAGGAACCTCCGGGTGTGTGGGCAGAGCCACGTGGATCCCACGCCCGCTGCTCCTTCCCTCGCTGGAAAGGGCCTGTGGGCTTCCTGTTGGCTTTTGCTCCCACATTGCTCTGGGACTGGCTGTTGGGTCAGGGAGATCATTAAAGTTTCCAAAACAGGACGTGTTTTATGAGCAGGAAAACAGGCTGTTTTGACCACAGGGATGAGCAGTGGGATGGCAGCGGGGACTTTGTCCTGTGGTGTCCCGTGGGTGTGGGACCAGAGCCGACCAGCAGCAGTGGTGTGCACGGCTCAGGAGCTGCTCTGTCCCTCCCTTGAGCTCTGGGAACCTTCCCTGCTATTAAAATGCAGCTGGCTGAACTGGGAAGGCCTGAGAAGAGAACAGGGACACTATCAATTCTTTACTAAGCCCATTGGTTTGATGGAAACAAAGCGAGAGATTTCTGAAAATCTTTTCACTGGCTGCAGCTCTGAGCTCCTTATCCTGAGCTCTGATAACAAAATGATGAGCTTTCTGAAACATGAATGGACAGTTTCTGTCTAAAGCTTCTTAGATCTGGAAACTGGCTTAGTGCTCACACCCTCAGTGAGGAAGGCCGGGACACACACGGGATGCAGGCGGGAGATGTACAAGTGTGTTACACTCGGTGACAGGAATCCTCTGTACACCTGACCAATCCCTGACTAAAGGGCTTTCAGATTTCCAGCACTCAAGGAAAGGCTCTTTAACTAAGCTGACATTAGTCAAGCCAAAGTGATCAAGCCGAGCTGTCCTGTGGGTGGCACTGGGCCTGTCCCACAGAACCACTGGCACAGCACCAACCGCGGCCGGGATGGCCCAACCACGAGGCCCTCCCTGCTGTGCTCTAAATAAGACACACGAGTGAGGGTGGAGTGCTTGGAGGGCAGAAGGAGGTGGCAGGAAGCCCACGCTGGCCCAGCTGCAGGGGTGGCTCTGCAGGGTGAGCCCCAGAGCAGTTGTTCCTGCGTTGCTGAAGAGTGCAGGATTCCTACCCCCAGCAGTTGAGGGTGATTGCTGTGACAGCATCTTGATTTCCAGTGACAGGTCCTGTTTCTGGAGGCTGTGCCCTGACCCAGCAGTAACAGAGGGTCCATTACCAACAACTCCTGTGTTTCTCTAGCTTTCACCTCCATTTGTGCTGTGGAGATCCCACACTGATGAGGACTTAGCTGGATCAGGCTGGGGTTACTTTTGTTTCCATGATCAGTGAGGTGTGCTGGGTGCCTGCTAGCAGCCCAGGGATCCCAAAGGCTCTGAAGGGTTCAGATACCAGAGGAGGGTTCTTGCCTGCATATGTACCTGCCCTTTCTGTGGGCTGCCCTTCTTTTTACAGGATTTAGCTGAAATCCATGTTGCTCTCTCAATAGGTTTGGCAGCAAAGAGGAATACATGTCATTTATGAATCAGTTCCTGGAACATGAATGGACTAACATGCAGAGGTTTCTCCTGGAGATTTCCAATCCTGAAACCATCTCAAACACAGCTGGCTTTGAGGGCTACATCGACCTGGGCCGGGAACTGTCCACGTTGCACTCACTACTCTGGGAAGTCATTTCCCAACTGGAGCAGGTACCCAGGGGACGGCAGGGGGTGGAAACGACGGGGAAAATATTGTCAGTGTGATTCACTGAAGGGACTGTGCAGCAGTTGGCAAAGCCCACAGTTCTCTAGCCAAAATCACAAGATGTTGGTAGTAATTCTGCTCTCTCCTCTGCCCAGGGCACTGCCACGAAGCTGGGCCCCCTGCCCCGGATCCTGAGGGACGTCAACGCCGCGCTCAGCAACCCGGCCTGCGTGCAGGTCTCGGTCACCGCCGACCACGGCGCCTCCACACCCAGCGCTGGCAACAGCATCTCTGCAGGGCTCCAGAAAATGGTGATAGAGAATGACCTGTCTGGGTAAGAGATGAACCGTGGCCGGGCCACACGCCAGGGAAACGTGGAATATTTGTGCAGGGACAGGCGGGACAGGGTGCAGTGAGCAGCTGCCCAGTGCATTGACCATTTCCCATCACAGAGCTGATCCTGGATGCAGTTCAACTCTGACGCTGCCAAAGCAGTGGGGGGGTAGTGCCAGCCTGTGGCTCCATCCTGAGCCCTTTCAGAGCCAAAACTGGGCATGTGGTTTGGGAAATCAGGAACCTGGTGGTCCCGGTCTCAGCTGTTGAGATGTGACTGCAGAAGCAAAATGTTCATCTTTTGAGGGCTTGAGAGTCTGTTTGTGCTGACCTCAGGATGATGGGTATCATCAATAAGGAGCATTTGAGATGTACAGGATTGGCCTTACCCATCTTTGTAAGACACAGGGTGTGTGCTGAATTCACTGAGATCCAAACCTGCTATTTCTGTAACAGTTGCCAAGCTGTAGAGGCCTCACAATGAGTTCCAGACTGCTCTGTCCAGTTTTTATAAAACTGGGTGTTTTTAATGATGAGCAGTGATTCACAGACACAGTCACCTACATACTTTTTGCCCTGATTAAGTAAGGAGCTTCATTCACGGGGAAGAATGAGGCTGTTGCAGACCTCTGATGTTTCTGTTTGTGGAAAATGAAATGGAGCCCACACAAATGGAAAGACTGTGCTAGTAAAATAGTTTGTAAGTGGAAACTGCATAATATTTAACAGTTTAATTAGGAATGAAAGGCAGCAATGGCACTGGACTTCCTCTAATCAGAGCTTTCATCTCTAGTGCTTCCCAGCATGAGGTGCAATTATTTGTCTAATGCTATGGAGGATCTCTGACAATATGCTTCTCCCCAAATACTTGCTTACAATGCACCATCTTTGATCAGCAGAATATTCGCATTAAGCTACTGCAAAGCTCTCTCTTCCTATCCCCAAGAAATCAATATTGCATGAATGTGTGTTGCAGCAGGAATGGGGGGATAACCTTCAGCTGCCAGGCTTTAGCTCTGCTGCGCTTGCTGACCCTGGGAGGCCCGGTGTGGATCTGGCCCCCACGGTGTTCTGTGCTGTACAAATCCTGGCCAGGGTGCCCACAGGAGTTTGCTGCCCAGGTACAGAGCAGGGGGCACGGGCGTGGCATGGTTGGAAGCAGGAAAGGTGACCCAGGCTGGCCCGGAGCAGAGCCAGCTGGGGTGGCAGAGCGCCAGGAGCGCGTCCCCGATGCCTCCTGCCCAGCGCTCTGGCCGTGCACACACTCCCCTCGCTCACCTGTCCTCACCTGCCCACTCCCAGGCCAGCCCGGGGCTCATGGCACCCTCCGTCCTCCCCGTCCCTCACACTGTCCCCTGCCGGGGCTGGGTCCTGTCCATATCCCCACCCCGATCCCAGTCCCACACAGCTGCGCCACCCTGATTTCTGAGTGATTTCGTTTTCCTGCTCTGGTGCAGCATTCACAACTCTTCTTTTTTGTTTTGTTTTCCTCTCCTCTTCCTTACGCACTGACTTTCCCTCAGTCTGATAGATTTCACACGGTTACCATCTCCAACCCCTGAAAACAAGGACTTGTTTTTTGTCACAAGGTCTGCTGGGGCCCAGCCCTCGCCTGCCCGAAGCTCCAGTTACTCAGAGGCCAATGAGCCCGACGTGCAGATGTCTAATGGCAGCAAGAGTTTGTCCATGGTGGACTTGCAGGACAATCGGCTCTTGGACAGTGGGGCCAACGCGCCCGGCACGGCCGACTCCCTCAATGACAGTCAGTCGTCCCTGGGGCAGTTGCAGGGCGTGTGGACCACACGGACTCAGCAGAACAGCGTGACGGGCATGGCCACCGTGCGCCGGGTGGGCCAGACGCCCACCACGCCCAGCGGCGAGAGCGCGCCGGGGCGGCCGCAGCTGCTGGCGCCGCTGTCCTTCCAGAACCCCGTGTACCAGATGGCCGCGGGGCTGCCCCTGTCCCCCCGCGGCCTGGGCGACTCGGGCTCCGAGTGCCACAGCTCGCTCAGCTCGCACAGCAACAGCGAGGAGCTGACGGCCAACAAGCACGGCTTCGCCGGCCCCGCCGCCGCCGAGGACTTCTCCCGCCGGCCGGGGGAGCTGGCCCGGCGGCAGCTCTCGCTCACCGAGAAGGGCGGGCAGCCCACGATGCCGCGGCAGAACAGCGCGGGGCCGCAGCGCCGCATCGACCAGCCGCCCCCGCCGCCCCCGCCCGTGTCCCGCGGCCGGACCCCGCCGTCCCTGCTGAACACGGTGCAGTACCCGCGGCCCTCCAGCGGCAGCATCATGTCCTCCTCGCCGGACTGGCCCGGCAGCGGGGCCCGGCTCCGCCAGCAGTCCTCCTCCTCCAAGGGCGACAGCCCCGAGATGAAGCAGCGCACGATGCACAAACAGGTGAGTTGGGGCTGTCTGGGATCTGGGCGCTGAGGGCCGGGTGGGCTCAGCCCGTGGGAGTTGCTGCCACGGGAGGGGATGTGGCTCCGAGTCACCGCGTCAGTGCCGACCCCGCGGTGGCGTCACACGTGGGGATGTACCTCGATTCTGGCACCCAGCTCGGCCTGAGATGGAGCCCCTGCAGGGCTGGGGACACAGCCCAGTGTCTGTTGCCAGTGTCCCTCTGTCACAGGGCACACTGGCACGTGAGGCGGTAGGTGGCAGAGGCACGAGGGCCGTGGCAGCCGAGCCGCTGTCCTGCGCTACCATCTTGTCACTGCTTTGCCTCTCCATGCCCAGGCTCTCATCCCATGCCATAGTCAACCCCGTGCCATCTCCCAGGCTTGGAACAGGCCCCGATCTCCTGTGCCTAAGAGCCTCCCTGCTGCTGCTCCCATCCCAGCAGGGCCGTGGCACTGCTGGACACTCTGTGAGACCCTCCTGTGAGAGCGTCTGGGAGGCGGGAGCGATGAGGAAGGAGCAGGTTCTCCCCGCCGAGAGCGACGTTCCCACTGTGCTGAGCTCTGCAGTGATCCCAGTGCTGGGCTGCACAGAAATCCAGTCCACTGTTCGTGGGGCTAAAATGGAAAGCAGTAGGTCACAGGCCCAGGGCCCTCTGGTTGCCCTGGCACGGACAAATGGTTTTTCTAGTGCTCATTTATTCACCCTTCATTTCAGAACTAGCCTGTAGAACTTTACCACAGTAGGGCCTCTCTGTGCTAAAGGAAGAGCTGTCAAAGTAACACAGACCCAGAGAACATGGACAACAGGCAGGAGCTGCTGCATCTCGTCCCAGACCCAGAGTTCAGGCACCTCTCCAGCCGTACAGTGTTGGTGTGACCTCCTCTCCTGCACGAGGCAGCCCTGGGTCAGTGCTGCCCACAGAAGGCTGTTCCATGCTCCCATCTGGAGCTGTTCCATGCGTTGGGTATCGATCCATGAGCTGGCACTGCCACGCAGCAGCGTTTGTGTAACAGGGATCAATGCTCGTTAGGGACAGAGGGCACAGAGCTCTGCGAGCAGCACAGGCCTGTTTGTAGCAGAGGTTCTTCCAGAAAGACGTCGGTGATCTCCGGGTGGCCCTCGGAAAGCCCTGGCCAGGTTCACTTTGCAGACCATTCCTCCACCCACCCCTGTGATCCTCTCAGAGTTTCTCTCCAGACCTGAAGTCCTCAGAATGCCTCTGCCCCTCTCACTCTGCACGTTTTATTTGCGTGTTGGCAGCATCTGTAACCATTTGGAAACTGCTCCTCATTGGTTGTGTTTAATGCTTTTTGAGACCAGAGGAATCCCATCTGGTGGCTTTTTTTAGAAGAAGTCCATGAACCTCCTTGCTGCCGGCCAGAAAGGCTCCTTCTACGTCTGCAAGGTCATCTACTGAACTGACCTCCACGCTCTCCCAGGCCACAGCAAATGTCCTTCTGTACTTCTTCAGAGAAGGAAGGAAGAGGAGAAAGACCTGGACTGAGCTCTATTCACTGACAACCTTTACCAGTGGCCTTTATGCTGCTGGAACAACCCCGGGTGGCCACGGCTTTGTGGCTCAGACCCTCTGAGCAGCCACCCCGGGTACAGTGCCTGAGCTGGAGGTGTAGGGAAAAGCAGAAAGCCACAAGCTGAATGAGGATTTGTAGCAAATGATGTTCATGAGTGTTCATGAGTCGAGTCTGACAGTTTGGATTCATTATTCTGGAGAGAGAAGACCAGGCTGGAAGATGGCACAGGAAAGCCCCTGACCCCAGTGAGGGGATTAAACCAGTCCCACTCCTTGTGATACAGAACCTCCTGTTCTGCTGCCTGACAGTGACTGGGCTTCTCCACTGTCCAGAGGTTGGGACAAAGGAGAAAGTCCCCAACATTTCTGATTTGTTCACTTGAGTTGCCTTGACCAAGTCATCCAGGTCCCATGTGTTCATCCAGCTGTTCACTGCAGTTTATAATGAGGCAGGATGGAGGCGAAATAGCTGGAGGGTGACTTCCTCAGCTGTGTAATGTGGTTGGAAAATATTTAGGCAATGCCATTGGCAGTCCCTGCCCAGGCCAGGACTGAAAGGCAGCAGCTGTGGCTCCAGCTCATTGGCCATGGAACAGCACTGGTCCTTCAGCTCCCCTGGCTGCACGAACAAACTACAGCTGAACTACTGAGAAGTTGAGCATTTAGATCTCTCCAGCACCCCCAGCCCAAAGGAAACCTTTCTTCTCCAGGAAGGCACCTTCATGATCATAAGGAGCATTTCAGTTTTCAGATCTTGTTTTACCTGTGTGGAATCTCCACTGCAAGCAAAGACAGCTCAGCAACAGGCTGAAGAGTGTGATTTCTGTGTTCATGGAATGAACATACCACTCCCAGCCCCTCTGTTCCTGTGCAGTTCGTGTCCTTCTGAGGTGGCAGGACCTGCTCAGACACCTGGGCCATGACTTGGAGCAGGATCCTGTTGCTGTGCTCTGCTGTACCTGTGCAGGCAGGATGGCACAGGGAAGGATTTGGCCTCTCAGAGGCTGTTAGACCCAAACCAATGTGCAGCTGCAGAACAGGAGCTGTTCCTGCCCCAGCCCCGGCAGCTCTGGCAGCCCAGCCTGGTTCGTTGCTGTTTGAGCAGCGTGGCTGAGGGTCTGCTTGGAAGGAAACTCTCTCTCTCTCTCTCTCTCTCTCTCTCTCCAGCCTCATGACCATTTCTGTTCCAGGTTTTTCTTTTGTCATGGTTGTGTGTTTCATTGTAGGCCCCTTCTCCTGTGAACCCCAATGCCCTGGACCGCACTGCTGCTTGGCTTTTGAATATGAACATGCAGTTTTTAGAAGATGAAAGCATTGACCCAGATTCCAAGCACAGGGATAAGCTCAGGAATAAGGACGAGCTCAGCCAAGCAGAAAAGGTAAAACCTGATTGGATTGAAACAAGTTTCTGAATAGAGAGAGGATTTCCTTGAATGTTGTTCCCTGAGCACCCTGGGGAGAACGTGGGCTGTGTGCAGATCCCTGTCCATGAGAGAGGGTGCTGCCCTGCTCAGCCTCTCAGGGAACTTCTGGAGAAGGTTTGGGAGGTTTTCACACACTCAGTGCCTGGAATCACCTTCTGATGAAAGCAAGTCAGAAAAACAGGAGCCAGCAATCAAGTGCTGATGCTGCCCTGCAACAAACTTTGCAGCCAGCCAGTGCCTCCTACTGTCCCCATTCCAACTCCTCCCAGCTGCAGGGAAGAAAGCTGAAAAGGTGGATTAAGTACACCTATAACAGAGGTGGGAGTGAGGTACAGGCAGTCTCCTGCCTCACAACAGGGTCATGTAGCAGGAAGCAGCTGCCATGTCAAAAGGCTGTTCACAGACCTAAAAATTAAGTCCAGATTTTAGTCTCAGAGACAGGACTGGGGCCTGAGGCGACTTCAGCAGTGCAGTGACACTGCCATGAGCTTATGGCTCACAGATCAGGGCCAGGCCAGTGTGGGGATCTGCCAGGAAGCCCATTCCAGAGTGTTCAGTCTCAGTCCCTGGTCCCACAGAGGCCCTGTGCCCCTGAAGCAGAGGGGTGCTGCTCCCTCCCTTCCTTCCTGGGCAAGCCTGGGGTGGGAGAAGCTGGGAAGAGACAGAGTAGGCCAGGCCAGGGTGAAATACAAGGGTTAGAAATGAGGATCCAGCCTGGCTCTGCTGGGAGCGGGCAGTTGGGCACCGTTAGCACTTGGGATGTTTCCTCACTGTGCTTCTCTCCTCTCACACCAGCCACACGTCACCTCCTGTCCCTCAGCACTGCAGACATCACCCTCCCCAAATCCCCACCCTCTTCTCCCAGCACAGACACGTCTCTGCTTTAGTTCCAGTAGCCTTCCTGTGCTCATTCTGCTGTGCTGTGTCATTTGGGGACTGCCACCTCTTGAAATCCAAGTGAGATGCCAAAGGCATCATCGTAGGGCCCGGGAGGTACAGGGCAGCAGCTCCCAGCTGCCCCAGGAAGAGCAGGGCAGAGTTTTGTGGGTTCAGCCCATTTCTTACTCTGAGCAGGGCAGACACTGGTGGGGTTACAAACCCCTGTGGCACTGCAGCATCCCAGTCCCTGTCCCAGGTCCAGCGGGAGCCCTGCCCCGCTGTCTCATTGCCATGCAGCATCTTTCCTTCCTCTGCTGTGCCATCAGTCACTGACATCCAAGATCACCATTAGCATAATCTCTCTCCCCATTACCGTAAGACATGAATGGTAACCGAGAATGAGAGGAGTGTTCTAGAGACAGGAGCGACTCCTCGGGCTCCGAGGCCTCTGCTGCTCTCCTTTGAGCTCTCTTACGCTGCTCCTATTTTAAGGCTAGGGTAGGTATTTAATCTTTCCTGTTCGAGCAACTCCCTGCTGTCTGACCTTAGTGCTTCTGTGCAGCTGCACGGGCGTTTGTGTCCCCTCATCGTTCCAGGTTCCATGTGCAAACTGTGTCGTTCCCCTGCTGCACCCAGAGCTTTGCTAAAGGAAAACTGGAGTGCTCTGCCCTGGGCAGGGGCAGCTCCAGGTCCTGCCCTCTGCCAGCCCTGCTGCGGGACTGTGGCAGTTCAGGAAGACCATCAGCATCCTAAATTCTCAGTCCTTGGGCACAGCAGTTGTTTTTGCTGTGAGTGGAGTGCTGCCCTCCCCTCTCCCTAGAGCTGATCTGGGGATCACATGCCCCAAGAGGACTCTCAAATAATGGACATGCCCCAGTCCATCATGGCAGTGCTTACCCAGGTGCATTTCTGAAAGTTCATGAATAACACTTGTGGCTTTGACAGCCTTCAGGACTCAGATGAGAGGCTTTTTCCCATATCTGGCTCTTTAAAAGCAGCTTGTCACATTATCAGCTGCAAGTTAATTATTCAAAGGTTATTCCAGTTGAGATTCTTTTCCAAAGACTATTTCCAAAGATAATTTTTTGAAATTAAAGCAGGTTTTTTTGGGCACACACTCCCTGGATTTTCCTTTAGCAAAGCAAGTTGTACTGAATGCTGTGCTGCTGCAATAGCTGAACCCAGTTTTACCGAGTTCAAAAGCTCTTTAATTTTTTTAATGGCTTTCTGTGATTCTGCTGCTGATTTATAGCTTCACCCGAATGAACAGTACAACTGTGGGGTCTTGGCTTCACACAGTGGCTCTTCTTGGGTTGAACCCTGGTTTGAGATCTGATTGTGTGAAGTGCTGGGCCCCGAAAAGCAGGAGTGCTCCGTGCCCTGCTCGTGCCCAGCGTGGTGCCATCACCTCACCGAGGTGATACAGAGCCAGCAGTGTCCCCTCTGTCACTGCAGCTCGTGCTGGGCTCCCAGCCTGCCCAAAGCCCCCCAGTTTGTGCTGCAGGTGAAGAGCTGCCGCGTGAACCCCAAAGCCCAGCGCTGCGGCTCCTCCTGCCCGCGCGGGCCCCGCTGGGGCGGGGAGGCTGCCGGGTGCCTTTGCCATTCGCTCGCTCTAACCTGCATTTCCCCTGTGAAATGCCAGACTCTGCTAACAGCCCACTCTCTGCACTGCCAGCGACCTGCCCCGGACCCGGGATCGCTCCTAGCGCAGCGGAGAAGACGGAAGAGGAGGTGTCGGCGAGCGGGGGTGTCTGACACGGGTTTGCAGCTAGTCTGATACGAGAGAGGGGCGTGAGCGGGTTTGGGGGAACCCCTGGCACGGGCAGAGCCCTACGAGGTAACGTTGCCACATGTGTTTTCTCCCCCTGTGTCTGTCCCTGGGTGCTCAGTACCAGCAGGACCTGGTGGTGCTGCAGGACAAGCTCCGCATCTCCAACAAGAAGCTGGAGGAATACGAGACTCGCTTCAAATGCCAGGAGGAGACCACGCAGAAGCTGGTGCTGGAATACCAGGCCAGGCTGGAGGAGAGCGAGGAGCGGCTCCGGAGGCAGCAGGAGGATAAGGAGATCCAGATGAAGGGCATCATCAGCAGGTACAGGGAGTGCTGGGGATGGTGGTAATGCTGGGCAGCCTGGCTGGTGTTAGAGCTGATCCCTGCTCAGGAGAATCAGGTTTCCCATGTGGGTTTCCCTGTCAGTGTTACCTGGGACAAGGAAAACCGCAACATTTTCCTGATTGACAGGGGCAAAACTTCAGGAGGGGAGAGCTGGCAGCCCACCCCAGCTCCCAGAGGCTCTGGCAGGATTGTTCTGTTCATATAGCTGAGGATCTCACCACCATCCCTTACTCCGAGCTCTAATTCCCTTTCTCCCACCCAGTGGAATGTGGTGTTTACATTTGTCTGGGACACCTTTACCTGAGCCAGGGCCACTGAGTGCTTTCACTCAGCCCTTGTGAGTGGGTCAGCCTTGCCTGTGCTGTGTCACTTCAGCTTTGGGCTGGTCTTCTAGAGAGAGCTCCAGGGAAGAGTTAAGAGCCAGGAAAAGGTTTGGTTTGTGTGTAAGAGGAGGTAGAGTGTGAGACTCATACCTGGGCTTAGCAGAGCCCAGCCAATGTAAGGTTTTCCTGTCTGTTCCCAGACTGATGTCAGTGGAGGAGGAGTTAAAGAAGGACCACGCTGAAATGCAGGCTGCCGTGGATTCCAAGCAGAAGATCATTGATGCACAGGTGAGTGCCCCATGCCAGGGCTGCAGCAGTTTTCAGGGTGGCTGTGCCAGCACAGCCTCCCCCTGCAGCAGTGCCAGCCCAGCGTGGTGAGACCCTGGAGGTGAGTCAGCACGTGCAGGCAGGGACAGGATGGTCAGACTTGAGCAGGACACGAGTCACTGTCACAGCACTCACATCTGTGCAGCTCTTTGCAGCCTGGGAGTGTGGCAGGAGACACACGGGGTGTGGGGGTGGCAGTTTGGGCAAGGATCATGCCCACAGGTCAGTCAGTGAGTGGAAGGATCATATCCCCCCTGGAGCATTGCTTGGTGCTTCATGTCCCAGTGATGCTTCCAGGACCTGGACACGAGGAACACACAGCCTGGCCAGAGCCAAACCAACATGTTTTTTCAGCCTTTGGGTCGTGGCTTGTAGGATTGGGAAGCTCAGTTACTGCTGTCAGCTACAGTGGAAGAGGAGCATCACATGATGGGTGCAAAACACCACGCTTGGAAAAGAGAACCTGAAAATATAATCCATGATCATTTAGTTTGTAACAGAGAGGAGCATCAGTGTCACAAAGAACACGAGTAGCACAATCAGGCTGCAACATGAAGCTCTTGCTTCCATTCTAACAGTACTGTGATTGGTGAGAGTTGCCATCAAAGACATCCTGGGAGGCTACAAGTCATTTAAACTATTAATTTACACTAACAAAATCAATTAAACACTGACAGGAATAACTATCTTGGGAGAGATTGGGTTTAGAAAAGGAATCCTACCATCTTGGCAACAGCCGAGCTAGAACAAACAGTACAATGAATTTCTGTATAACTGAATAATTAGAGGAACTTTGTTACCTCTATTTTCTTCAGGATCCTAAAATGAATGTAGCTGACATTGCACAGGAAAAGGACATTTGCGGTCCTGCCAAGAGCAGCGGATTTCAAAAAACGCTGCGTAGCACTTAAAACCCCCGCACCTAAGATTGCCAAAGAGAAGTGTTCTGGTCCAAGAGGCCTCTGGGTCACTGTCTGGGGAGAGGCCCTGACATCCCAGAGGGACAGGGGCTCGTGCCTTGGCGCTGACCGTCCCCTGTGCCCGTTTGCCTTGCAGGAGAAACGCATCGCTTCCCTGGACGCTGCCAACGCACGGCTAATGAGTGCCCTTACCCAGCTGAAAGAGAGGTACAGCATGCAGACACGTAATGGGATCTCCCCCACAAACCCAACTAAATTGCAGATTACAGAGAATGGAGAATTCAGAAACAGCAGTAATTGCTGACGCGCGGCGGGCGCTGCCGCGGGAGGAGGCCTGGCCGGAGGGACCCTGAGCCGCGGCGCCAGAGAACGGCTGCGCCCGAGCACCAGCTCCTGACTGCGGACGGCGCCGACCCAGCCCATGGGAGATGCCAATGCCAGCACTTTGAGGGACGGGAATGTCGAGTGTGAGATGAGTGGCATAAGGAAATAACACATATTCGAGAATCGCTGTCACTTGTTGGATTTGAATCAGTGTTTAATGTTTAAACAGAAGTAACCTTTTCCTTCCAAACCGGCCCAAAGGAAATGCCTCGCCCCTCCCCAGCAAGGAGTAACATCCTTGTCGTGTCAGTCAGCGAAATAAAGGGAGCTGGGCAGGGCCTGCAGCAGGCGGGGCCCAGTGAGCCCAGCTCGAGTTGTGCTGCTGGATGTAGCGTCCGAGGGACCCCAGCCCGCTCCTCCTGTGCCTCCCCCCGGAGCACAGCCCTCCCAAAGTGAACCCCAGCCGAGCCCAGCGTCCTTCCCCACGTGGCTTTTGTGAGGCCACTGACTTTTGCAGCATCCACAGGGCATTTACGCAGCTAATTAGTGTGTCATTAACTCCGCCCATCCAGGGAGCACAGTGCAGATGGAAGGTCAGGGCGTGTGGTGGCCAGAGGGGTGCTGTGTGGGGGACCCCGGTGGCAGGGCAGTGGAGATGGGCAGGACTGGTGCTGCTGGGGCTCCCGGGGTCCGTGGGCAGCCCAGGGGCACAGGGCAAGGCCAAGGCTCTGGCACACGAGTGGAGGGAGGAGCTGGCACCTGGTGAATGGCGACCCGATTCCTGTCAACTGCTTCTGCTCTCTCTCAAATAAAGGGGAAGAGTTGTGTAAGCAATAGCCCCAGGCACTGTCCCACGTGCACTTCCAGCCACAGAATAAAGTGAATGTTGCCTGAGCTTGGTCCCTGAGCTGTGATTGAGGGACAGGGGCTGGATTTGCTGGTGCCCGTTGTGGTAGAGGGGGAGCGAGGGGCTACGTGGAACGGCAGCTTCCTGCTTGACCGAGGGGTCGTTGTGGGGATGGAATGCTCTGTGAGGAGAGTTTTACTATTTCTGGGGAGAAAAACAGACAAAGAAACAAGAAAAAAGCCCTGAAGAACCATGAAGATCGGTAATTGTATTTCTTTTCTTTCACAGTATGCATTAGAAAAAAAAAGATCCCATTTTCTGGAATACTGTCCTCTTTAAATTGGGAATGAGCACTGCATGGAAATTAACCGGCTTGAAGAATGTAAAACATGGTCATAAGGGAGTAACCACCAAGAACAGCAGCCACCACCGAGAGCCCCCTTGTCAGGAGCACTGTGCAGGCCTAAGCCAGGATTAGACTTTCCCAGCGCAGACCCGGCACGGCCGCGTTGGCTCAGCGGAGGGGTCACCCCTTCACGGGGGTCGTGCCGCTGAGCTGCCACCACCACGGTGTGTTTGTTGGTTTGTGGTTCTTGCAGTTAGTCCTTCACGGGTCCCACTCTCAGAGCAGGTCCCTCGTAACCCAGAGCCAGAGGGTTCTCTGAGATCCGGATGACAGTGTACAGTGTACAGGACATCTGCCTTTGCTCCCATAAAGGGTCACACACTGCTCAACGCCTGGCCTAGCTCCTCCTGCCATGAGCAAATGTACACAGGGACTAGGATGTTCCCTGGGCTCTGCTTAGGTACCGTCTCCAGCCTCACACTGCCCAGGCTGCCTGAGCAGGACACTTTGCCAGTCAGCTCTGCATTGCCGTGCTGCCCCGCAGCCGTAAGGCTCCTTAACAGCATTCTTCCACACGCAAAATTAAAGATGGTTGTTTTTTTTCCTATACGTTTTTACTGGTCCCTGGAAGCCCTGGGCCAAGCCCAGGAGGAGCAGAAGTGTTGCACTGAGGTCTCCACACCCCGCCAGCACCTGCCAAGGGGTGCAGCACACGGCAGACCCCAAACGGAGCTCCTCAGAGCAATGTCATAACTCAGATCTTATGGCAAGTACAGTCACCTTTGAATTTTGGAGACTAGCACAGATGGCTTTGAAGAACCTCACAAAACTGACAAGGTTACAACTGGAGAAAGACCCAGACAGGTTAGGAATATACAGGGTACTGTGAACCGTTGGGTACGTGCACTCACGTCTGCCACTGTCTCAGAGTCAAATACCTGATAAGAACCCTGCAAAAAGACTTATTTTAAATGCTATTGCCCTGAGATGTGTGTTTAGAGCTGATTGTTTTTGAATTCTAAATATTTGTGTTGCGAGAGACTGGAGTTTTTCAAGACAGAAGTAACGTAGAGGAATGGAAACGCTAACAGGGCACGGGGGCAGGCGCCCACCAGCGACGTTTCCATTCATACATGGAAGTAATTTTGGGATGCAGTCAGTGTTCTCTGTAAGAGCTGGAAAAAGAAACACCCACAAACCAATTGTTTAGTGCTGAAGCTGAGCACAGTCCATCTTAATCTCCTCCACCACAAGCCAAGGCACTGCTCCCCCCCGCCCCGATCTGTCACAAACTCCTGGTTAACCTCAAACTTGCAAATTACCAAACACATTGTTCTGCTGAAAGAGCAGGAACGCTTAAATCCTTCCATAGCCAGTTATTAAAATCTTAAAAGTTCCAGTGCCAACACCTTCTGGAGTTGTTGCTTAGTTTCCCGAGCCAGTATGAAAAGAAATTCAAATCAGGACAAAGTCTCATTGCAGTAGAGTTTCCCCCCCTCCACCCCGTTTTTCCCTTTCTCCTTCCCCTGCAGTTGTCAACAACTGGACCTAACGGTGACCCTCCCCTATAAAGGTTTGGGGGCAGGTGTTCAGTTCCAGGCTCAGTTCAGTTCTGTTCCTTCAGTTCGTGTTTGTTATTTATGAGCTGTGCACTGATGTGTGTGTGTGTGTGTGTGTGTGTGTGTGGGAGGGTCCTGCCGTGGCCCCGGAGCTGGTCCCTGGCATAGCAATACCAGAGATGATCCCGAGAGGTGCTGCAGCACCAGAGCCAACAACCACCATCCCAAGGTTTTGTGCTCGGCTCCGTTTCCTTCCCGGTTCTCGCGCTTTCTGCAGTGAGAGGCTGTTCTAGTGCAAACTCGTCAAAGTGTAAACAAAGCAAAAACACTCCGATTTTTATCTTAATACAAGTCTTAATATTTTTTTGTAAATGTTCTCAGTGTTTACTGTACCGTATCTATCTCACTAACAGTTGTATATAGTAATTTAACTTCTGGTGCTGCTTATTCGGTCGGGATTTGGCTGTATCTCACTGCTGTGTTGGAAAGGTGGGCTCGAGCTGGCAAATCTGGATCCAGCCCCAGGTTCTGAATCCAGCCTCCTCCCGTGAGGATCTGAGGGAAGGGGAAGGGACAGAAGGCAGGGATCCAGATTTGCGTTGGGCCCACCTCAAGGATTCTGTTTTAAGAGTTTTGAGTTGGGGTTTTGTCAAACTGTAGTGAAGGCTCCTGAAAACCGAGCGGGTTTGTGGTAAAGGGGGATGGAATGGACTGACCAGAATCCCACGGTCTCTGCAGACTGTAAGTATCTTCCTTTTGGACAGGGATTGTGGCTTCAGTGCCAAAAGATAGGAGGGACCCAAGTCCTTCCCCATGCCAACTAATACTACAGTGTAGTCACCAGCCCCTTTTGCACCAGTTTAAGCAAATCCTGCCGCCATCCAAAGAGTCCAGCGTCGCTCCACATTGTCATTTGAGTCTGGTTGGTTTTGTTTTCTGCTTTTGCAGCTGTAAAGCACTGATTGCACTGTGAGAACACACGGAACCCTCTGGCCTGGGAGCCCCATAGGTTGCTGCAGGGTGCAGGGCACGGGTTCTGCAACTATGAATACTCCTAAAGGGCAAAGGGACTTGCTGGACCTACGTGAGGTGTCACAGGCTCTCCTAGGAAAGCAATCAGCAGGGAATCAATCATTCCCAAAGTTTAGATAGCTCATAGGATTTCCCCTGTCCCTAATGTCCGTTCCCAGATGCAATAGAAAACACGCTGAGGTCTGTTCTGTGAGGGACAAGGAGGGGATTTTGTCACAGGAGATGGCAGATCCACTGCTGTGTTCAGCCAGGATAGCCACGGGCTGTGGGCCAGGATCTGATCTGCCAGGGGCTCGTTTTCCCCAGTGATTCCAGGGCAGGGAGAGCGGCCCTGGGGTGACACCTGAGAGCAGCCTGTGAGCAGCTGTGTGTGTCCAGCAGCTGCCCCAGGTCCCTGCCCTGTCCTTCACACACAGCTCTGCCCGGGCAGCGCCAAGGGAACAACTGTGACACTGTCCCTGGGCTCCCTGGGCTCTGTCCTTCCCCCGCGGTGACTGTCGGGGTCACCTCCTCCCAAAGGTTTGCGTTCAAAGCAATCCAGGCCTCCAGCCTGGCCAGGACTGGCACCGGTGTGGCTCAGAGCCGCGGCCTCCCGGCCACAGGAGCTCCCTTCAGTGGCCACAGGAGGGACTGTGCCCATCTCCCGGCAGGTCCTGACGCCCCAGGGCAGTTCAGAGGATGCCCTGCCCCGACCCTGCCCAGATAAACTGCTGCCTTTGCCTTTCCCGTGGGGAAAACCCCAGCTGGGGGAGAGGGAGGGCAGCAGCTGAGAACATGCAGCTCACGGGCTTCACAAACCAAAGGCAGTCCTGAGGGCGTTCACAACATCCAGAAACAACCACGCTTGGGAAAAGGGTGTCACGTTCCAGCATTGAGTTTTACAGATCACCTGAGCTGTGACATTGCTGTAAATGCCATGTGGCTCTGCATCAGCTACCAGTACCCCAGAGTGCAGCCTCCATCTTCACATATTCCTTTATCATACATCACTGTGTCTTAAGATATACCTCTCTCTGTATATCTGCTTAGGCTGATACTTGTTCCTGATAAGCAGTCGCTATGTTTTATATCCTCTTATAAAGAAAAACAAATTTTTTTTGTAAGTATGTTTAAAAAACAAAAAAAGCAAAGTGGAAGTGTTTGCTGAATCTCCTTCAGCTCCTTTTAAACTATGTAATAATGTACAGAGAAAGTTGTTGGTGTTCAAAGAAATGATGTGGCTGTGCAATTTATGTACATTTGCAATTAGAAATATTAAAGATTTATTTAGATATTTTACATAAGTGCTCCAGCACCTCTACTCAGTCATTTCCAGCTTTTAGAGCATCCTGGCACATGCCACGTGCACACACGAATGTGTCTTACCTGTCTCCCCAAACAGATCATTGGAATCTGCTCCCCAGTAGCATTTCACTGGATCCACCACCTTCCCTTCCAGCACCCATCACACGCCTGGGGGGGGTCTGACAGCCCCCACCACTGCCCCTCACTCCTTCCAAACCACCCTTCTGCCTCTCCAGTGAAAGCAGAAAACTTGGAGGAGAGTCATTAAAACCCTGGGCAGCATCAGCATCTCTGCCTCATTAACATCCCCGTAATTAGCTCCTCCGGGAGCAGGGGGAGACAGGCTGGCTGCTGGAAATGAGTGGGGATGTGAGAGCACCTGTGGCTGTTCCTGAGCTCGGCAGCTGGACCCGGGCTGGGCACTGGGGGCTTGAGCCAGACTGGAGAACCCTCTGCTGCTCCTGCCAGGAACAGGCACCTGCCCAAGGGGGGAAGGCAAAAACCCACCCAGGCCACACTCCTCCCCTGGGGCCTTGCTGTCCCCCTGCCATCCCCCTCAACCTTGTTGATGTTGAAGGTTGAGAGAAACAAAACAAACATCCCTGGAAACACAGAGCATGTCAGGAAATGCTGCGAGGAGGGATTAGTCAAAACCACTTGGACTTGATAAAACCTCCTTAGCAGCTGTTCCGGCTTCATTTGAGCAGAGCTGAATCCTCACCCAAAACACCCAGAACATCCCTGGGCACTTGACAGCTCTTGGCACCCAGAGCCCCTCCCAGGGGCTCCAGCAGAAAGGCAAGGCTGGGAGAAGTGAGACTTGGAATGGCAAATCAGCAGCCAGAACAACCACAGGAATACGGGGCTGGGTGGTTGGGGATCATGGATGTGTTTGCTTGAGGTTTTTGAATCTGGAGAATCATTTTAGCCCAAGACTCATCAGCAATAACAATGTTCCAGTAACTGCACCCTTACAGGGTTGGTTCTGAGATTAGTAAGTGAGAGTCACTGGCCTATGGGCTGCTCCTGTGCCAGGCAGCACCTTCTGCAGCACAACCAGAGAGCAGCAGCAGAGCCTTTGCCCAGGCAAGGCTGAGGTGGCACAGCCGTGGTCCCACTGCATCACCCCAGTGAAGCCAGTCCTGCAGCAGCAACTGGCAGCTCACAGATGGCAGAACTGGGCACCTTCAAAAGGGGCAAATGTGAGGGTCCTGCCCACCACACAACCGAGGACAAAGCAACAGCCACAACAGCAGCCACTGTCAACCAAGGAAGCGACAGCATTAAGCCAATACCTGCCAAGCTGGGCCTTAAGAGCATGGAAGAGCCTTTCTGTTTCAGTGGGAGGGAGGCAGGGAGGTGCAAGAGATGAGGTTCATACCCAGGGAGGGCATGGACAGAAACAGTTTGTTACTGTTCCTCCAATAATAAATAATCTCTGATCTTTGCTGCTGACAATCCTCTTTCCCTCCCGGCTTCCCAAGCCCCCCACAATCAGCTCCCACTCCACTGCAGCGGGTGAACATCAGCATCCTCAGTTTCACAACGGGGACATGCAGCAAGAGCACAACTTTCCCAGGGCCTCCAGAAAGCTACAAAACCCAAACCAAACCGATTCTCCTCCCCCCGCCCTCCATGTGCAGCCATCCCAGGCACGGCAGCCCCGGCTCCTGAGCAAACACCCTCTGGAGCAGGAATTCAAAGGCAGGCAGTAAACAAACCTCGGCCCCAGAGACGGGAGCGCAGCCGCTCCCTGCCAGGGAAGTCAATAATGACAGGCAAGCAGAAAGGAAGGAGCTGGAAGAACAAGAGTCATTAGTGGAAACTTGTTGTTTGTGCTAATTAGATCATTATCTGGAAACTGTTATTGATGTTGCCATTTCAGCTCCTGCTGCTGTTCACAACTTTATTTTATCCGTGTCTATTGACTGCCCACACTCTTCCGTGTCCTGCAGGAAGGGCTGGCGGTGCCAGGTGAGAGGAAGAGAGGAAAGGAGTTGTACACCTGTAAGATTTCTGCCAGCACAGCTCCTCATCACGTAAATAATATTGATGCAGGCACTGTACATGATCAGATTTCCCCACTGGTGGTATGAGCCATAATTGAATAACCTCAAACATTTGATTTTTTTGCCACATCTTCGAGGAATGAAGCCTGAATAACAGAGCTCCCAAGTTGACTGACTTTGATTTATTACAGTCACTGTTACTCCTCCTGGAAACCACAGTTCTCCCTCCCCCCCTGAGCGAGGTGTGCTGGGGGACCTGGGCTGATGAGAGGACAAACACGAGGCTCAAGACTCCAAACTACAAATCAGGGAGCTGGGTTTGCATCCATAACTCACATTCCCACTTTTTCCTGCCTGTTCACTGGTGTATCTGACCCTGACCTGCAGAAGGGCTTTTGTACTTCCACTGATGAGGTGTAGGAAGAGGGAATATTGCATCACATCACCATAACACGCTCCTGATTTTGTCCTTTACCACAATTTTGTACCAGTTCTGCACTACACCTGCAGCAAATTGTAGAAGAATCATGGCACTGTGTCCTCCTGCATCCCTTGCTGTGCAGCCAGGAGCCACTCCCAGTCCCTACCACTTGCTTTGTCTGGGACAGTGGTGAGGAATGGGAATACTGGGAAACCCCAGCAGGTGTGAAGCCACCCTGCCTTCAGCCTCCCCTGCTGTCCCTCCCTGAGCTCTGCTTAACTCACCAACCCACCCTGCTGCACCAAACAGAAACGTGCTGGAATAAATCACCTGCAAGTTAAAAGCAGCCATTAGCCATTAGCAAACACCACAGGCCCACGGGCCAGGGTAATTCAATGTGATATGCTTGGGCATGCAAGGTAATAGGTTCCAGCTGAATACCATGTGATACAATCTCTTCAATGCGAGGTTAAATGAGGCTGAGACAGAGACCAGATGGATTTATCTGGGTAGTGCTGATGATTTTTTGTGCGTGTGCTTAAGGTGAAGTGAAGGTAAGTAAGGCAGAAATAATCGGAGAGAGAAGCAGGAGCTGGGCTGCTGGGGCAGGGATGGCAGGAGGGACCTCATCCTGCTGGAACAAACCCAGAGAGCAGGAGGATGCTCTCAAGGCACTACAGATGGGAACAGCCAGAGAAAAATAAATACTTTATCAATCTCCCCTTACGGAGGAAGAACCAGAGGGCAGAGCGGGACAAGGGAAGCGTGGCCGGGCAGATGCAGACACCTCACTGATGAGGTGCCAGCAGGATTTAGGAGCCCAAACACCATCTCTCATCCACCCAGGACCTCTGCAGCAGGAGAAGGGACCAAATTGGTCCCGTGCCCAGGCACAGCAATGCCCTCCCTCCCCGTGGAGAAAGCTTTGGAACCCTCACCAAGGCAGGGACGTGAGCAGAGCTGTTGCCTAAAAAAAGCAAGGGCTCAGCACGTTCAGGCTACACACAAGACTGCAGGGAAGGGGAGCTGAAATTCTGGACTCGCCTCAAATCTTCATTAGATGTTGCTTTATTCTGATTTCTATCCAGAGAGGAATACCAGAGCCAGTGTCTGATAAGGAGAAAGATTTCACTGGTGTACAATATCCATATCGTGTATGTCATAAATGGAACAATGAGTGCTGTGATATTCTCTGAAAAGAATATATAGAAAAGTGCTATTAAAACCCCAACCTTTCATTTATTGTGTCTGTAGTTAGAGAGGTACCTCAGGATTAACAGATTATCAGTGCATTAGCATTCATGTTCTGGATAAAGTGTCTCTGGCCATTTACATGGGCACAGACTGGTAACTCAAAGGCTCTATGAAATTGGATGCTAAATAATATCCAGAGGAAATTGAATTAGACAGGAGGGAAGAGAAATGTGACTGCTATTAAGTCTCTAAAGAACATTCCTGGTTTATCCCCTCCCCCCTCTCTGAGAATAATATGGCATTCAATTTTCCAATTATATAAATACATGAACACTGGATTACTAGAGGCAGATAATTGAATATTTTGACTATTCTACAAGGGACCCTTCATATTTGAAGTGGGAGATGAATGGGCTGTGCTGCATCAGCCTGTGGATGCTCGGGCTATAAAAACCTCTACTAGATCCAGAGAGTATAAAGATCTCCAGCACAGAGAGAGATCTTATCAGTGTTCAGTATGCAATAGTTAATTTATTCCACTGATATCAGGGTAAGTTATACAATAGCAAAACCTGGATAATTTAGGCCACAGATTGTACTACTTGAAAGGTGCAAGGAAAGGCATTCACGGCCGCAGCATTTCCAACCCGGCTCCTCTGTGACTCTCTTTCCAGGACATCAATCACCAGATGAGAGGAACTGTAAGCTATTTTCCAGTAACACACTGCCAATCGCAAGACAAATGTCAGATGTCACAAAAGGAGAAGTAACCATTTTTCAACTCGTGAATGTCTTCAAATATATTACAATGAAAGTGCGAAAAAAAAATGACCCTTTCAGCTTCATTTGTTCTGACAGATGCCAGACCTTGGAGTTTGGCATTTTATCTTCATACTGCAATAATCTTTATGAAACTCAAACAAGGCTGAGGGCAGTGGCATTAGTCTACAATTGTCCTCTTATGTACAATACATAACATTTCAAACAGTCTGGCCGTTGAACTAAAAAAGATCATCTACTTCTATTTTACTGGTGTTACAGGAAAAGATAAGGAGAAGGGACCCCACACCTGAGATTAACACATGCTGGGGATTAGTTATGTGTGGGCTCAGCCCGACTCCTGCATTGCATTGCCATGCTGCTATTGCCACTTGGTGGCCTAGTGGTTAGCGTGCAGGACTTTCACTGCTGCGACCACGGGTTCGATTCCCAGTCCCTCCCGGGCAGATGGAACCCGTTAGCCCTGTGTGGCCATCCATCTATGAGAAGGACACTCTAAACAAACCTACGTCCTGAGGACCTCACTGCCATTGTCCAAGCTTGCTTGGCCCCGGCAGATGAACCTTAGGATTAAAGGGTGGGCTCAGTTCAGCGCAGGCTGTGTCTCACCTAAAAAATCCATTGCGCAGGCTGGAAAGGTAAAAGACCTTTCCCCAAATCTTCGTTCGCGAAGATGGGCCATTATTGCCACTTGGAAAAAAACATGCTGCTTAAACTGAAACCAGGGAAGAAACTCAGAACACTCCCTGAAGTAAAAACTCACTCAGTGCCACGTGTGCATTTAGTCCATGACATGAAATGGGTGGGCTCCCCCTCACTGACACTGGGCTTCCTGAGAGGACAAGTTTCTGGTGCACCAGCACTGGAACATTCCGACCTGGAGCTCAGGGAATGTTCTCCAATCCAAAGCTCAGTGCCCAGCTTAGAGCTCTGCCATTTCTGACAGGATGGAGGACACTACAACATAAGCAAAGTCATTAACATTAAAGAGGAGAACAAAGGAGGAAAATCAAACTCAGATGTAGCCACACATCATAGTAATAAAATATGAGACCACAAAGAGTTTCACTGAACAGCCCTGAAGTTCCCAGTTATTCCTGTCCTGTTATTCCAGCCAGTCTCTGTTGTGCTCAGCCCCCCTAAGAAGCATGGGAAGTTATGGTTCATTTCCTGAAAAATAAGACTCCTCTGTACAATTCCAGTGGTACAGCCCAGCAGTTCTGACACAATATCCTATTAAACAATATAGATCTAATTTTTACAGACTTACACTGTTATTTAAGGGAAAAAAATTAAGTGCAAAGACACAAAAATTCTGCTCTAGATGATACTGCAGGTCCCAACAGGGTAACAAACATGCAAATGGCAAAAAATAAACAAACCTAGAATACAGTTAGTTTAGGGTAAAGTCAGTGACAGGACTGGTTTCACTGGAATTTAAACTGTACAGCTTCCTGCAGAAGCAGTGCTGAGTCCCTGAAGACAAAACCTCAACTTGATTCACCAGCTTTGACTTGAGGAAGTAAATTTTTTTCTGTGAGTAAGTGTGGAAGCAAAAGGATAAATAGCTTTAGTTTTTCTTTAAAAAACTAACAGTACTTGTCATGGCAAAGACGTGTACAAAGAAGTAGAAGCCAAAATAGGATTTCAGTGTTTTAAGTCTGTCTTTAAAAAATAAGTACATAGACAATGACCAAATCTGTATCGATTCCAGCCTGTACAGTCAAGCCATTGAAAGAAGAGGGGTCAGAGCCTGAAGTCTGACCACAAATGTAATTCCAGGTTTCAGTTTTCCGAAGTCTGGTATTTGAGACTGCAGCTCCTTCCCTGGTTTCTGTGACACATCCTGTGCTCCCAAAGCAGTGTAATTCCTTTGACACGAGTGTCCCTCTCCACCAGTGCAGCCAATCCCACGGGGCTGGTTCTCCTCGTGTTTTGGTCCTTCCTTCATGCCTGGTTTCCACGTACTCAGGAGGAAAGCACAGCGTGTCACGGGAGGGGCACCCACAGAGAGGCCAAGAAACAGCCATTGCCAAGGTCATTATTTGAGAATGGCAGCCTGCAGAAGACTTTTCGAAGACCATAAATAAAAACCAGCTGAAATAAACAGCTGTGACTCTCAGATGGAGGAATTCAGTGCCTGTGTCTCCCCCAGCAGTTCAGGGACACACCTGGGAAGGAGCTCCCAGTCCTGTCCCGCCTAATTGCGCTGGGTTCTATAATCTGCCAGTTTGGAGGCCGTGGCCGTGCGGTTCAGGAGGGCTGGAGCAGCTGGGCTGAGGTGCAGCCCCTCGGCCTGGCAGGGCCCCCCTGTGCCCCCTCGACGCTCCGGGACCCCCCAGCCCCACAGCAGGCGCTTCTCGTCCAGGGCAGCCAAGTGACACTCACAGAACTCGATCAGCGACAGCACCTGCTCGTGCAGAGGGAGGGACTTGTACTTCTTCTGAGCCAGGCAGAAGAAAGCTTCCACAAAGGCCTGCAGACACATTCCTGCAAGGAAAAGGTGTTTACAGGGGGTTCAGAGCGCAGCGTTCCCTGGCATTCTTCAGGTATAACACCATCTCCTGCTCCATGGGGCAGCAAGAGCAAATGTGTATGTGCTGGGTGTGGACATTACAGTTGTCCTAGTTAACACCTTTTCATTGAAATGGCAGCCCTCCAGAATGCTCAGAAAGAGTAAGGTTGTATTTGTATGTCACACACATACAAATGTGTCTCATGGAGTGTCTCAGTGCAGGGAGAGCCCAGCCTGGGCTCTGGACAGTGATATTCCCTGTCACTGAGGCAGTTTCCTCAGCCTGGAATCCAGAGGCAAACTGGTACAGCAACAACCCATCTTAAAACATTGTACCATTAAACTGCTGTGATATCAGCCTTGATTTCTGCTGCCTCAAATACTGAAACCAAATCAGACACACAGGAACATGCTGAGCACCAAGGAAAACAATCCAGCTGGAGAGAAAAACCAAGTCTTATGGCAGCAACTGAATCGAGTCTTTTCAACCCTGTGTTTTCAGAGATGGCCCCAACCCAAAAGTTCACAGCAGTGTGCCATTTCAGTCTGCAGCACTGTAAAGATAACCCCATTACCAAGTGTCACCTCCTAGAGATGTGAGTTCATTTGAAGTATTACTTCCTCTCTGCACAGGTATGAACCCTCATGAAGGTGAGGAGGCCCATCTGTTCAGCCAAACCCAGTAACTCCACAACAGTGGTTTTGTTTCAGCTGAACGAAAAACAAACAGCTGAAAGTGTGCAGTGCCAAAAAATGTCTCTGCTATAATAAAACCCTGCCCCTTCACAAACAAAAGTCCCCTGCAGAAGCCACATGCTGCAGTACAGACACTTCAGGTGTTGTTCCATCACATCTCACTAATAACACATTACCACAGCCAAGGGGAAGAGGGGCTGTGTATTAACACTAATTATTGTATTTAAAACCTCGAAGTAATACCCACTCAAAATCTTAATTAAGAAGCCAGACCCCAATTGGTTGTGCAGAATGGCAGCCACAAGGCACAGTTAGAGCTGCTTTGTGCCTTAACTGGCTCTCCCAGTTTGAACAGACACTTAAGAAGATTATTTTAGGACGAGATATTGAAAGGTTTGGGGTTTTTAACTTAGTGTTGGCTTAGTGATGCTGCGGGAAAGGCACCTTTTCAAAATATGACAATTACATTCTGAAGTATAATTTCTCTCAACCAAGGCTGCAGCTGGGGTCGTTTACAATCTTGGCTGTAAAACAGCTTGCAAAAGAATTGTTGAGTTATCTGAAAGCAGCAGCTGCCAGCTCAGTAAATTTTTTTATCAGTCATGGTGAGCTGCAGGCAGGGAAACCACCTCTGGTAGCACACACACACTTTCTCCCCCAGAAGTGACGCTCATGTGAAGCATGAAAAAAGTTAGAAGCTGCTGTTTTAGAACAACAGAATTGTGACTGTCATGGTTAGAGCTGGGAGTGGGCCAAACACAAAGCCAACAGGAACAGGTGGGTACTTTGTCTTTTAACATCTAAAAAAACATCTGGTTCATTGAGACTGTCAATAAATCTCTTAATTTCTGAAAGCCTGAAGATTCAGTTCCATGCCTACTACTTTTGCTAGTGAAATTTTATCAGCTAACCACAGAAAAGACAGACCCACCCTGAACTGCTAAATGCAAATACTTGTATTTTACACATCTGTGAAAGTGAGGTGACCCCAGCCTACCTGAAGTAGTACTGCCCTGAAGGGTAACTGCCACAGAACTAACCATAAGAATTGGCTGTACACGTTCATGCCTCAGGTGCACATGCCTTGTTCTCATTTCTATTGAATGTCTGAAGTGTGCTTAAGCTACCAAAATTGGAAAAAAATAACCCCAAAATCCAGCATCCACAGCTTTTGGAATACAAACCTGTGTTACCTGATTCTTTGTGGTCAATTCCCATGCTGTTCCACCTCCTTGTGATATCAATGTACAGGATATCTACAGCAGCCATTGAAAAATTGCTGTTACTCAGTTTGCAGTTTCTGTTAAAAACAAACAAAATAAAGAAGAGATCCTGATTACATCCAAACTCACAAGTAAGGAAAAATTCTGCAAGGGCAACTGGGAGACCATGTTTGCAGACCCACTGTAACCCGCTCAGTCTAATAACACACACAGAGCAGATATCAAACAGACCAGTGCTCATTAAGTGCTCGTATCTGAAAGAGAACAGGCCCAAACTCGGACTATTTCAATTAAAAATATGACCTGACCATTACACGGAGCTTTCTCCCAGGCTACTGCCAGTATTCTGAGGCTGTAACAGAATGGAATTAATTGGTCCATTGTGAACCCTCCCACAAATCCGCACGAGGCAGAGTTTGCACAGCGAAACACTCTTTTTATTTGTCTGACTGATCCTGTTTGAAAAGGGCTGGAGGAAAACTTTCAGGCACAGCATTGCTTCTCTATGCCTGAGCACCGAAGGGATTTACCCTCGTGGTACTGAACACTGCCTGGAGAGCAGCAGCAGCACCCTGGATGGGCTGCTGGGGCTGTGGAGATCCGACACTCCCGTGTGCGGGTCCGCAGTGCGGTGCTGATCAGAAGATGGGAACTGGATGTGTGTCCAGGATTTCCAGATGTCTGGCAGCCTGGCTGCCACTAGTGCACATGCCAAAGAGCTGGCCAACATTTCTAGCCAGAAAAGAAAAACAAAACAACCCCCACCACCAACCCAAACCTGGCTAACTGAAAAGGCTCTCACCCTACAAACCTCGGCAGAGCTCCCTTAAAATAGAGAGCAAGGTCTGGCCTAGTCAGCACCCAAGCAAGGAGTAGAATCACATTCAGTGTTTCCCTTTTAGTTATTTTTTTAGAATTAAGAAAATATTGAAGGAGGATAGATTTTGATCAGCCAGAATTTGGGTGGACAGTCTGTGCAAGCACTTGCCCACGCACTCGTGCCCACACACGAAATCCCGCTTGTGGAGCATTTTATTCCTGAAAAGTGATACAGCTCACAGAAATGTGACCTTCCTTCTGAAATGAGCAGCCATGACAGCACTTCAGAAAAGGGCTATATAGCTCATATAGATCCTCTGGGAGGAAATAAACCAAATATCTGCCAATAATAAAAGGTTGAATTTAACATGCATTAAGAAACTGCAAATCCTATTTCATTGAGATAAGACAATTTATTTGAATATTCTTAAAAGGAAATGTTGGCATTTATTCTGTGTTCCTGACAAGTGCCAAAATAAGGCTGGATTAAACAACAGAAAATACAGAACTGGATGGAATCCTGTGCTGGTCTGTGGATAGAGCAGATGCCTTCAGTCATTTTCTATATATCGTAATTTGTATAAACCAAATTGTTTATATTCATTCCTGAATGCTAAATGCATCTGCATAGAAACAGGATCTGTGTTTTAAGAGTACATCTGCTGCTGCTGCTCATTTCTTTTGTCATAGTCAATCAAAGACAGAAAATGAGATATTTGGACCATGACTCAAACAGATATACCCATAAAAAACAACGAAAAAAACCCTCCCAAGTAAAAAGAATGTGAAAGAAATAAATTGAGTTCCTTGTCATTGCATGGTGCAATTTCACAATGCAAATCCTTCGTGCACAGTGCATCAGGAACTGGCATTTGGGAATCCTTCCCGCGGGCTGGGGCGCACGGCTGAGCCCCCACGGCCGCCACAATCAGATCAAGTGACCCAATTTCAGTTGTCACTGTCTCACAAATGTATTTCTATGATTTACTGGAAACGTGACATGTTGATGGAGGCTGCAAATTGTATCTGCCCGAGTATCACTGATCTGCTGTCAAATAAAGGCCCCACTCCCCACCAGACACGGATTCCCAGGTCAGGTATTTCAGGAGCTCGGAATGACAAAAACGTATCTATTTTACAATAAAACAGGCAATGTTAGAAGGCATCACAAAACCTACAAGTGCACCACTATTAGGGTCAGCTTTCATCCCACCAACCTTATAAAGGTCCGGAAACCCGTCGGCCCCAGCTTGGTGGTGCCTTTGACCCCGAGGAAGCGGATGAAGAGCGCGGCCACCCTGTCCACGAGCCGCAGGTAGCTGAACTGCTTGGCGTACTTGGGGAACACCTGCTTGAGGCAGAGGGAGGGCAGGCCGGCCTCGGGGCTCCGGGGACCGTCCGGCTCCGGCCGCTCGGCCGGCACCGCATCCGGCAGCGACTCGCTCGACTCCGGCACGTGCTCCAAGCGCGGACACCTGCGGCACAGGATCACGGAGGGGCTTGGGTTAGAGTTTGGACCTGGCTCCCCACCAAGTCCCCCAGACTATTGATGCCTGCTCAGCTGGTGCTTAGAAAAAAATCCAGGAGCCGTTAGTTGAGGTGAGATAGGGAAAGGATTTAATTGTGCCAAGGCAAGAGATGGTAAACGACGCGCGCCCCGGGCTGTGCCCAAGATGTTACATTTATAACAATATCTGGCCAATCCCAAGTGTGTCCACCCCGTAACTTTTGGCCTGGTCCACCCCCTGGCCCACCTCCTGGAATTGGGTCGGGGGGCTTTTTGGGACCCCCTCTTCACAATCCTTCATCATCTTCGGGGTACAGAGAGCAGAGTCACCCAGTTCCTTGACTCTGTCCTGAGGTTTAGGCCAAGATACAAGTGTTCCCCAAACAAGACAGGCTTGCCTTGACTAAGAGACTAAACATTTTCTACTGGATATGGGAATAGGGTTGACATGGGGGGTATGGAATGGGGTGAGAGGATTAAGGAATGTATAAACTAAGGGGTACTATGGGGAGGAGGGAGAAAGGAGTGTTTCTAAAATCTACTTCTATTACCTATAAAACTTATAAGGTAGAAAAATAAGAAAACCATTAGGGCCTTAAGGCATCACTATAGTGAAAACCTCCCCCTCCCTTCCCCTTTGGGCAAAGGAAAAACCATAGAAACTGAAAAAAAAAACCAAACTGAAACCAAGCAAATTATATCAAAATATATATGGTTTTATGTATATCACAGTTATATACAGTTAAAATACTACGTACGTATAAAAAGGAATCCCAAACACCCCCCAAAGGGAAAGGGAAAACGGACAAAAAGGAAACTAAAACAGATATGCACAATCGAAACTTGGGAACAATCAATAAAGAACTTTCTTCACAAATTTGTACCTGAAACACCTCTTAAATTCATATTTCTTATTAGAAAAGTATCAGTAGCTTTTTTGTATGCTACTGCAAGTCTCATTCCTTTCCACTTATACATTGGGAAGGTCTGTAAAATATTTAAATCAGAACAAGAAAACTTAATTTAGTCTTTGCTGCCAAATCTTGTATTTCCATTCAGTGAAAAAAAAAAAAGAATATACTTCTTAATTTGCTTTTGCGGGTTACTGCTTTTATAAAGTTTAATGATTTGTTTTCATTCTTTTGCTTCCTCCCCCAAGATTTCCTTACATTTCCTTTTCTAATGCACTAGAGTTTAATTAATATGACCACATAATTTGAATTCAAGTGAAAGGTATATTTTGCACTTTTATTAAAACTCAGACTTTTCGAAGCAAACCTGCCCAGGAGCTTGTCCACACCTGCATTATGAACTGATACACAGGCTTGCCTGTTCTGCACACTCACCTTCACTGACTTACACTGATTATATTCAGGTACAATTCTACCACAGGCACTACCTCAATGCAAGTTTATTCTCTGTATTATTCAATTGCTATGCCCTCACCTCAATGTGGTCTCAACACAACCAATGAAGACAAACTGCCTGGGTAGGTACAGCCAGGCACAGTGTCTATAAATACAGATTTTTACTGTGATCTGCATGTCTTTGTAAGGAATCAGTGCACAGATTTTTTTTGCCCCAGCCCTTAGACAAATTACACTCCTTGCAATGCACCATTACGTTTTCCCCTGCATTTCACTGCCATCTGCCATCACCACACCATAAGGGTGAGGGCGATGACAGAACTCCCCAAGGGTCACACAGTCAAAGACCAGCGTGAGCTCCTTCCTCAGAGCAAAGCAGAAGAGATGAGGAAAGAAAAAGGAGGGGGAAAAAAAGCACAGAGAAGGAGAGATTGCGTGAAGAATGCAAGAGGAAGGAGCTGCAAAGAGCAGAAATACAGCTCCAAGTCCAGCAACAGTGAAAATGGGAGGGGGATTTTCATCCCCATGTCTACCTTTAACTCATTATCAACTGGAAAATACAGAAGTACACATTTTTGTAATCTTACCTGTCATAGAATCACAGAATGGTTTGGGATGGAAGGGACCTTAAAGACCATCCAGTCCCACCCCATGCCATGGGCAGGGACACCTTCCACTAGCCCAGGTTGCTCCAAACCCCATCCAGCCTGGCCTTGGACACTTCCAGGGGTGGGGCAGCCACAGCTTCTCTGGGCAAACTGTCCCTGGAGAAGTCCTGCAATGGGGATGTGGAGGAGGGACCAGAAACTCCCCATGTCCAGACAGAGAATCCTGCCCAGGTTCCCTCCATTAGCTCCTCTCTCACGGAATTCCCAACAGGCAAGGGGAGGAGAAGGAAGCTGAGCCCCACACTTTAAAGCTGCTCGTTGGAATTAATTGTTTTGACTGACATAGCTGAGTCAGGCAAATGAATGAAAGGTCAAATATAAGGTAATGCTTCTGTTGCCACCCAGAAAAAAGCAAAGCTTAATTTACATACTAATGTCTGACCTCAATACATTAATTTCTCTAATTCTGCAGCTTATGACAGATCTTTCTTTAGAAATGATCAGCTGTGGAGAAAATATTAACTGCAGCTTTAAAAAAAAAATTTGAATTTTAATAAAGCTTGTGGAAACGACATCTAAGACTACTTATCTTTTATACATGATTACTAATTTATTAATGTTTCCGCCATCTATGTTTTATCCTTTTCATTCTGACCAGCCTTAATCTTTATGCAAATACAAGTTGCTAAGGGACAAACAAATTTGCAACTACTAATTAAGGGCTTCAAAATTCACAGCATTTTGTATACTTGCACATAAAATTTCACTCTCAAATTCTCAGTCAACTGGGGTAAGAATCACAATATTAATATTTCTAAGAATGCTCACTTGCTATATTTTACATTTAGGGCATTGCTAGAAGTATAAATTAAGCAATTTCAGTATCAGCTTACAACTGCTTACCTAATAAAAGAAAATATTATGTTCTGGATTCTGAAGCTATAATTATTCCCTCAGCTGAGCCTCTATTCTCCAAGCAAGGACTATGTTAACATAGTTAAAAGCAAAGAATATTTTGCATGACAAATCTATCTATCCACCCATTTATCACCACAGAATATGGACCTCCCAAGGAACAGATCTGTGTTAGTACCTGGAGCGTGGAGTTACGAAATGTTTGTGCTCTCATTCACAGAAATAAATCATTTAGGAAACCAAGGCAAAGCCTGAGCAGTGTCTCTGCATTATCAACCATTCATGAATTTGCTTTTATGAACTAATCCCATTACTTTTATTAACACAGACTTCCAGCACTCCCAGGATGTCATAGCAGGAACAGTTTCATGGTTTGCCTGCATGTTGTGTGAGTAATCAGCTTTTGTTTTGTTCTGGCCACTGGTGAAGTGTCATTTGAAGAAAGTGAATATTCATCCCCTCTTCGCCCTCTGGCAAAGTAAAAAAACATCAATAGCACAAGTATTTCCTCCTTTCGAAATAATAACACAGCTGCACAAAGATAAAAGTATTAAAACAATGTTAAACCCACAGAGTAAGGGATTTTTGATGTTATGTTAGAAAAATTATTGCTCTGACATAGAGTTATTCAACACTTGGAGAATGCTTTGAGGCAGGCAAAGCAAGCCCAGTGAAGAGTCCATATTTCAAAGAGCAGAATCCATCAGATTAAACATAAGGATTGATAATCACCATGTTGTTGGCAGACAACGAACTTCTGATCATACCAAATACATTTTGAAAACACAGCAGCTGTTCTGTCTCTGGGAAGCACAAAGTGCTGACAGCAGAATTTCAATCTCTCTCTCTCTGAGAGAAAAGGACCCATTTCTCAGTTAGAGAAATCAACTGGGTAAATCTCTTCCCTTAAGATTTTTATGTTATTGTGAGCAGGACCAGTCGAACTTCCCTTGCAGCTCCCAGGTCTGGAACGGTGCTCACTGCAGAAGGGAGAGTTGGCAAACGCATTTTAGGTGAATCCATGGATCAATTAAAAATGTATTCCATAGCTTTGGCATTTGTTTAACAAGACCAAAACAATTTATCAGACTCTTGGTAAAAAGTTAAACCCCTGCAGCCTGTCAGAGCCATCACAGCAGCTCTCACCCCTTCCAGGCTTCCCATTCCCATCCCAGGAGTGTTATTTCCTTGCCACAGCCATCGGTTCCCTTTTGGAGAGCGATGGTTGGCTGCCTCTTCAGATTGATGGATTTATTATAAAAATAAACACTTCTCATTAAAGATTAAATGGCTTTTGGCAGAAAACAGACGCCTGTAAGTTTGCAGCCTTCACACGGTGCTAATGAGTGTTTCCAAGATGCAGGAACTTGGCGTGGATCCTGATCTGCTCCACACCGAGGACACAAAGCCACGGATGGGAACATTACTGACATTTTCATCTCATGTGCAGAGAAGACTAGAGCTCTGGTTTGAGAGATTTCTGTAGCCTTCCCCAACATGTAGTTTAAATCATTAAAGAAGAAATGCATCTGAGGAATCTCAGGTGCTGAAAAAAACCCCAGCTATTTCCTAATTATTAATTGAGTTTACTTTACTTCCAACATTAAGAATAATGGTGATATCAGTCTGTATTAGCTACATATTTATTACTTTTAATGTAACAGAAGCAGTGAATGCTTATGCTATTACCTGTCAGCTGTGAGTGCTGCAGAAAATATGGCATTACTGTAATGAAATAATGGATAAGCAATGCATATCCTGCACCCAAAGACTTCGTTCCACTGTAGCAAAAAATTATTATAGAACAAAGATCATTAAATATAGTCCCTGATACTTTATTCTTTGTGGAGGGAGCTGTTATTATTCCTAGTAGATTTATTTGTGTTCACTATTTGCTTTCAAGGTACTTATGTGCCTCATTATTTCTCCAGAGTTTCTTTTGTTACTTTAGAGAAATGTTCCTGTAAAATAATAATACAGGATAGTGCAAAGGCAAACCAGCACTAAAAAGCCTGGGAATACACTGAAATTAGACCACCAAGTGTCTTACTGTAGAACAGAAAAAGAACTAAAACCCCAGGATATTTCTTCCCGTGTGGAAATTATTCTTAGAAAGCACTTGTGCTTATGCTGGGACAGAAAAGGAGCTTTATCCTGTCATCCAACGGAGCAGAAAGCAGCAGTGCAATTGCATTTTATCAGCCTTAATCCTCCTATTAAAGCAGGTGAACTCTCATACACAAAATAACACTCCTGATGATTACACTGCTATTAAGTCATGTGGCTTTATGCTTTCATTTTGTGGCAACTGGGTGCTAGGCAGTTTTATTGCTTTCTCAGTTTTTCAGAGACTAGAGACCAATTATTACTTAAAAATAAGCCAATCATCTCTCTTGCTAAAAGATGACTAGCAGCAGAAGTTAAATTATAGAGAACATCACTGCCCCCAATACATTAATTTCTGTCACTCTGTCACTGTAAAAATTTACAGCAGATATAATCTCTTTGAAGGGGGATCAAGTCATAGAAAGTACAAGCCTAGTTTTAAATAGAATTTTAATTTTAATGAAAGCTTCAGGGAATGATGTTTATGCTGCTTATCTTTCATACCTGGTGATTAAGTTAATTTATACTTAATGGAAGAGGATATTTCTAATCCCCAGACAGGCTCAACATCTGTCTGTGACTATGTTTTTGGAAGCCTTAAGCTGCTTGTGATTGATGTAATAAAACCAGGATCCTGCAGAACTGACACCTGAAGGATATCTGTAAGAGGGAAAATGTTATTTTTCTGCTCAATGCCTCCGCATAAGCCGAGCCAAAATCCCAAGCACTTAATTCTGCTGTCCCTTAAAAACCTGCTTTGCACTCCCTCACCATTATTTGAGTATAAACAGGGGAATAAGCAAACAGCTCTCAAATGTGTTTATGACTGAATATTCATACTCATTATGTGCAGTACCTGAGAGCACTAACTTTCTGATGGCCTGAAGCTAATGAAAATAATAAAGCTCCTGCAAAAATCAGTGAAATAAACCCCATTTTTTGTTAATTTTTCATTCCACGCCTATTTAAGACAAAATGTTAGCAAAAACAAATGCTTGCATTTACCCTATAATTACAACAGGGGGAAAAAAAAGTATTGAAAAGCAGTAAACATCTCGCCAGGAAAAGATATAATTTTCAATTTTGTCCCAAGAAATCACAGTATTCATGTTGAAGAAAAAAAAAATTGGTATTTCCAGCTGTCATGTATATATCCATGTTATTTTAAATTCTAATTCTGAGAAGGCATCTGCACATAAGAACTTTCCATTGGTATTCAGGGATATAATCCATGCATGAGCATTCATTTATTCCATTTCCCTGTTATCTGTTAAACACTGGGAAGTGGCCCAGGAGCCCCACTCCAAGGAGGGATTTGGTTCTTTTATTAGTGAGGTGATGCACCTTAGTCTGCCCTTGGCTGATCGATTGGTTCTTACATCTTCCAGGCTGCAGGAAAATCTGATTGTTTTAAATCAATTTGTCCATGGGTTGTGCCACCCCTGAGAGAACACAAAGCACACACTGAGACTCAGGTGTCACACCAGGAACTGGGAGATGGAACTGAAACCAAGACAAAGTATTCCAGGTTCTTCCCACGGATTTTATGCAAAACTATCACAGTTGGTCACAGTTTTAGTGACAAAAACATAGAGATTGTAAAGATGGCAAGGAGGCAGGTAAGAAATAAGACATTTTTATACTATATACATGTAGCCATGCTGTATATACAGACATAAATACACACTATATACACTACATTTTCTCTTTATAGTATGTACTTGGACACTTATGCTAGGAAAACTATCTGGTGGGAAGCAATTTAGTATGGGAGAGATCACAGAAAATTAGAAGTTACTGGAGTTTACACTATACACCAACTGGAAAAATTAATTTAAAGGCAGAGTTGCTTCTGCACGGCACAAACACACTTGAGAAGGTAAAAGGGGAAAATGTCAAATTAAATAAACATATATCCTTCATTTTAGACAAGGCAATTAAGGTAATACCTGAAAATCAAATTTCATTCAAGAAGCATTTAACTGCAGGTTAATAATGGAAACTGCACATACAAAAGCTCTATAGTGAAGAGTGCAGCTGAATCACTACTCCTGCAGTAAAATACCACCCAAAAACTAGATTATGTTAACAAGCCACGGGGTACATAGAGGTGAAGATGATTTTGCTGATATTAGGAACTCAGCTCAAATGATTAACATATTAAAGTGTCAGGAAAAAACAGTCTGCACTTCAGCCTAACTATTAATCACCTCCCCTGTATGAACACGGAAATTCAGTGAACCCCTTTGGACAGGGAAGGCACAGGCAGATGTTGCCTCTGCCCCAGACTTTAGGAGAGAGAAAAAAGTGGTTTTAACTTCAAACCACAGCAGCCTTCTTGTGTTGACAAATAAAGAGGAAATTATAAGGGGCTGGAAGGAGATGATATTTAAGGTGCCTTCCAATCCAGACCATTCTATGATAAAATGTATTGCACTTTCAGAACTGGTGGATGTTTGATCACTGAGGGCAAAACAACCTGAGCCAAGTACTGGAAATTATCTGGAAATTAAGCTAATGTTCACCACAAACCCACTAACCCTTTTCAGGCTGAGGAGAGGTCAGCCTTGAAGGCTATATACAAGAAGCCCTGAATGGTGGAAGTAACATCTAAGAACATCAAGGACTTCTCTACAATATTATTTTTGCAAGCAGAGGTTATAGGAAAAGGTGAATGGCCTTAACTACCACAGTAATTTCACCCTCCCAAAGGTGCAGAGAGCTGACTCCACCAAACACTTCAATAAGCACCTAATTACTTGATGAGTAAGGTCAAAACTGCTATTGTTTCACATCCAGTGCAACTTGAGCAAATCTCTGAGCACATTTAATCTGCTTTCTCAGTGGTTGCAGCTGAGGCTTCCCACCAGCACACATCTGTATGCAACACAGCTCCCGGGCTGGCTGGGAACTATTGCTGACTTTATGCTTTAAAAAACAAAACAAAGCAGCACAAAAGCAGGTTCCTTTGTTAGAATCCAGCCAGAGCAGGAGCAGACACCAAAGGAGCTCCAGGATCCATGCTGACAGTCCGGGAAGGAGGCAGTTCAGGGAAGTCAAAGGGCTCCTCCTGCCCCAGTCAGTGCTGCAGGGACACAAACTACACCCAAATCTGCCTCCAGCCACATTCTGTTACCATCAAGATTCATTTACAATCTCTACTCAAATAACTGAATATAAAGATGTATTTAGACCCACTGCCTCCACATTCACTTTGATGCCACGTGGAAGGACACTAAGCTACCACCTCACTTTATTCCTGACCTCCTTCTTTTTGGGCAAAGATTCCAGCAACTCTTGTGGCTGCACTACAAAGACTAGAGGAAAGTGACATATTTTTCCTTTTCTCTGTATTTTATCACAAAGGTTTTCTTTTTAATTGTAATAGGAAAAAAAGAAGGCAAAAAGGCTTCGTAATGATCAACTTAAAATGTAATATGGTGTGAATGTCTAAGAGATGTAATTGCTCCAGCATGTTTTCATACATTCAAATGTTTGGAAAGTTCAGATTTTATGGAGATATTTGTGACAGGTCACATTCCTCAATTTATCTCCAAAGTTTCCTCTATCAGTCACGAGAGATTTTAAAGAGCAAAAAGGAAAGAAAAGAGATGTCAATAAAGAAGTAATTAGATTAGCTGCATCTCAAAACATTGTGATTCAAGTCTAATTGGACAAAGTAGTCTCCATTCCCAATTTGATAACACAAACCCAGAGCTGGGCTCACCCCTGAGCCGGGGGCACTGAGCACACCAATTACTGCTCAAGCACACGACAGGTTTGGGCCAATTAATTCCACACTGCTGAAAATGAAACCTTTTCAAATCCTGCAACCCATATCAATTCTTGTCCATTAAAATTTCTAAATGAACTGGGCCTGTCATCAGCTCACTTGCTCAGTACATTGTAAGCACTTCCAGCTGTCCCTCAATATGGGGTCATTGCAAGAGCTTCAGAATTCACTGAATTCACTCTTTATGTGCAAGTTAAAATACAGCCTGTCCATTCAAGATGTGAGTGCTTGGAATACAATATGTGAGCAAACACAGACCTGCCTGCAAAACTGAGCTATGAATAACAGCACTTTTTGCAATGGTGAAGGCTAAAATAGGAATAAATGTAAATTAATCTGTTGTCGAGTTATTTAATGCTGTGTTTGTGTGCATTCCAGTGATATTCCATAAGTTCTCCAGTTTATTAGAGAAGCATTGTAAAAATGAGAAAATGAAAATAACACTATCAAGGACTGATATCGAGAAAAACCCTTTTTAAATACTGAATATTCAAACAGCACATTGTGCACCGAATTAGGATATTGTGGAGAAAAATACAGTGACTCCAAGCACTCTGTATGGGAGAAAACCTTAGTAACCATCAGGGATATTTCCTGAGGAGTGCAGAAATCAGATCTAGAGTGTTCCAGAGAAGAAAATGGAGGCTTTTCTGTAGTATTTTTATATAACAATACATAAACTGCCCTCATAATACCACAAAGAATAACAACAGGCCATATCCTGAATACTATGAATTTAGAAGGACTGGCAATGCATGGGAGAAACAAGGCTCATCCTCATTTCACAGCAGGAAAATGGGAGCAGAAGGAAAATGTTCTGTCTAAAGGTCACTGAGTAAACCGCTGAATCAGGAACAGAAATTGCATCTTGTGTGTCCTAGTTCAGAGTTATTTTCACAAAACCAACTTTTCCTGTAATGGTTTGATAGGGAAAAACACTGAAGTGAATTACTGATTCCTGCTGTCTCTATGCTAGGGATATGGTCCCAGCTATTTTTTAAGAACTGTTGTTATTACCCATTTTTAGTCATTTAAAACATTTCAGATTATATTTCAGATTAGAGTCACTTATCAATTATCTTTTGTGTGTTACGACTGCTGCCACAGCACATTCAAATTATTTGCCTCTGTTCTGCACTCAGTATTGTATTTTCTGTTGTTCTAGTACAACACTCTTGTGGCACTTTCCTCTACGTGGCTCTTAAAACCTATGTAGAACTATTCTGTCAGGCAAGCACTACCAGATCCTTCCCTTCCCTTCATGGAGGGACATGGGAGTTTGAGAATTTCCAATTGGGCCTGTCCTAATCAATAGGAGAAAGCAGATAAATAACTGGAAAAGCAAGAACAGAGAGCAAGGATCAAGACACCACAACATCTGTTTCAGAAAACTGAACTGAATCGAGGCCAGGATGAGAAATAGCAGCAGAAATAAATACTCTCCAAGTACAGAAAAACAAAGTTAACATCTCAGTAATGTGAACTGAAGGAACATTGACAAACATCACATTTAGAAGTCTCCCTCACATGTCTAAGCCATCAAAAGCCACCCGGGCTAATGGAACAGACAAGAATTGATAGTGGAGCTGGCAGGTCGCCTGATGAAGGAATAAAGCAGAAAGCCCTCTAGGAAAGAGAGAGGGGCTAATTCAATGTGCTCGCAAAGGGCTTTGCCAGAAAGAGCCTCAATGTGAATGCTGGGTCATTTTGACTGATGGAGAAAAAAATTGTGTCAGCCTCCAAAATGAAGCCGAGGAGAAAGAAGATCAATCTCCAGAAAGCCACACATATGAGTTTATACACTCTGGGGCAGAAATAAGGCTTGGAATGAAGAGGTGGTGCTCGAGAGGCATTTGAATAGCTGCAAACCCGAGCAGATTTCCAAGGGATAGCAAAGGGATACAGGAATCAAGCTCAAGCTCCAGCAAAAGTCAATTAGCAAATGGAAACCAAAGCACTGATGCTGCCACAGCCGGGTTTGTTACGTGCTGCTTTTGATAAGCACTAAACTCACTCCACAGAATGCAAAGGGCACCGACAGCCCTGAGTAATGAATCCCTGAGGAACATAATCCAGTTGCTCACAGCAGTGGAAACTGAGATATGTTACAGCAAGCCTGAAGAACAGTCATTATTTTCTGATCAGTGATAGCTGCAGCACCAGCACCCTCCCATCCAGCCTCTCCATAGGCCTGTGCACAGAGTTCCTGACCCTCTTAAACCACCCTGTCACATAATCATAACCTCAGAACAGGGATAGTGAGATAAACACAGTAATAAATGGCAAGAATGACTTTATCATCAAAAAAATCTAGGATAATCATACTCTCGAGACAGCTCTGCACAGTGTATTTTCATATTTCCATTAAACATGACACAAACATCAGGGGAGGTTATGAAACTGAAGAAAAATATCTGGGAAATAAATGGGATACAGCTGAACAGGTGATTTCCTGAATTTTTTTTTTTTCTTAAGGAAGTACAAAACTGATCCTCGACATCAAGAAATTAAGAATAGCACCAGGGTTTGGAAAATGTCTTTGGAACATACAAAAGAGATCCTTTACTGCAAGGCCTGTTTAAGTAAAGGCCTCTTGCAGTTTAGTGACAAGGTCAGAGCCATCGGTCACGAGCACAGCAGGTGACATCTCCTACAGAAGCTGCCACTGTAAAATAAGTCACATTTAAGTCAGAATACCTGTTCAGTAGAATGCCCAGAAATTAATTCATGTTTTCATTAAACACAGATGACATTCTCCCCCCAGAAACTATTAATTTTGTCCTCTATCAGAGAAAGAAATCATTTAAAGTGAGAAAGTTGTGTAATCCACACAGTGGAAAAAATGAACTGTCTCTTTTGTGCAAGAGGAGGATCTTTTGAGCAGTGAGTTCTCTACAAAACCTTGACTGAATTTCTCCCTAACTACATAACAGTAAAAGAATAAAATAAAAAGCCAGTCTGACAGACATTAATATTTAGAGGGTGCTCTCAGAACAGAGTGACATTAGCCAGTGTTTGTATGCTGATCTTGCAAAAATCTGAGAGCGACCACATTGGGGTTCTTCCTGCTCAGGAAATTAGTTAATCATATTTGACATTTGCTAGAGCCACAGAGTCCAGAGAGGAGAACTGTACCTGACATATTTTAAAAAGCAATAATAAAAAAAAAAAAAAAAGAACATCACAAATAAATTTCAAGGCTGATTTCAAACAGAAAAGGCACTTCAGTGGCACAGGCAGAGAGTAACACCCAAGGAAAATAAACTAGCAGTGAGACAGCAAGGGCATCATAGGTAATAAACCAAAAGCACTCAGTTTGGAGGGCACAATGAATTGATTGTTTTTGTAACAGCCATAGATTAGATTACATTTCATTTCCAAAGTGTTTCAATTCTTTCTTCTGTCAGTGACTATTTCAGAGCTGAATAAAAGTCATTATATTACTTAGGGGGCTGCACCTTCATCCTCTCCAGCAAGGAAAAAGCAGATTTTATTCCATGAGCAACTCATATTTCTAATGGCATGCGTGCCACAAGGCTGTGATTTCTTTATCAAAAGAATAAAATGCTTATTTTCTGTCTTGGAATATGTAAGAAACCAGGAATGTAAATGCAAGAGATCACACTAGGACACAGAGTAAACAACAGCACCCAAAACACAAAGAAGTCCTTATTATTGCTGGATTAATTAGCATTAATAAACTAGGGCATAAATATTTTTGACAGGACAGGAAAGCGGGTCATTAGCATTGAGGAGATGATATAAATGATCTTCCTAAAACATTCAGAGCAGCCCTGCTCCAAGTGATCCTCCCAGTTTGCCATTATACCACCAGTCAAACATGTGACATCCAGTGGAGAACACTCAGCACTCACAACCCAGACTGAGACTCCTCTTGGCTCCTCAAATCTAAGGCAATTTGAAGAACAATAAATCGCTAATAATTGAACAAACACCGAAATTAAAACCTTTCACCACCATAAAGATTCCAAATTAGGCACAGAAAACCAGAAGTTTGTGAAGCCTTTTGAAATGGATTTTCTGTTGGAGGCACAACATACACAACGATTTGCATCAGTGATTATCCTAATTAAACTGCTGTTTACATAAGTAACGTTGATTTACTTTCCATGTTGTTCGGTGTCATTAGACCATTCATTTAACTGTGCAAATTTCCTGTAGCTGAAGCCTTCTCCCACCTTCAGCAGGCTGGGAACAGCACCTCTGCTGCAAGGAGTGAACCAGAGCAAGTTTAATACTAGGCAAGCTTTAGACAAGTTTCAGTCACACAAATAACTGTGTTTGTTCCAGCAGGTCACTGGCCTGGATGATGGCCATGATCTACTCCAGCCTTAAAATCCATGAGAGCAGCACTGCCATACAAACAAAGGTGAAGAGTTAGGACCTTATTATTTTATTAAATGTTTTACCTCCTTAATGATGAGTGAAACTTGAGTTCCACATTAAGGATGCCTAAGGAAAACAGGACTAGTCTAGGAACCCATGCTAGGGCAGAAAGAAGGTCTATATTTGGACTCCTGCAAAATTCCATTGGGGGGAGGCAAATGAAAAAGAATATAGTGAAGAAGAGCAAAAATGTAAAACAAACCATAGAATATGTAGTTGATCAGCTGCCTAAGTTTCAGAAAGGCTTTCAAGGAGCCAGGCACAACTCACCCTCTGGGTCACAGCATGGCTTGAGAACAATGTCACTTTTTATTGTTTTAATTCCTTGTGCTCTTTGCATTACAGAACCGCAGAAAACCTTCCCTAAACTCTACAACAGAAGATATTTCCTCTATTAAATAAAAAAAAAACCTCTCAGCACGAATTAAAAGTTCTGTTTAGAACTGCTATAGGCACAAAATATGACCCACACACCTCAGTACTTCAGTGGCCAGGATGAATCCTTAAAACTAAGAAAAGATCAGTTCTACTGTGGAACAGCCACCGTGTATATTTAAGTACATTGATTGGAACTGCAGATTTTCAATCACTAATTATTGACAGTGCCAAGATAATTATTAGTGATCAGTGCATGTAAAGACTGGAGTTGTGTTGGAAAAATTAATATGTATGTATGGAATGATAAACTGATTTTAGTCAACTTAACTTTCAATATTATACATCACATGGAAAGAAGGAGGAAAAAACATATCAAAACTCCATGAAGATGAGGAAAAATTAAACTAAAAAAAAATTCTGAGCTATTAATCTTTCCTGATAATGAAGTACTTCAGGATGACTTCTAAAACTCACTTTCATTTAGATGCTTCATTTATTTTAATCTGGGAGATAATTAGAAGGAAATCAAATCCATCTCCACAGCGGAATATTTACCTGAGATGCAGCTCAGACCTTTCAGTATTTCCCCTGTGTGTTCAAACTCTGTGTTACACATATTGCTAAAACTTTACTGAGATTAATGTCCATTACTTAATTGGCATCAAAACTTGAGTCTACAATGTTTGCTGATGTCAGAACAGGAATTCTTTCAGGGTTTTTTCTAACAATAAGCCAAATTTTACTCAGGAAGCTCCACACACCATCCCCAGTTCAACCTGGAAGCAGAGGGAGTAAATCTCAGCTGAAGGGTGGTCAGTTGTCATTCCAGTTCCTGCACATCCACACAAAAAAATTACCAGGGTATTGCCCTTTGCAGCAAGAAATAGGGTTGATTTATGGTGAAGACACAGAAATATTCATCAACAAGATGCTCTGTTAACCAGATTATCTGGAAAAAAAGCTGCGTCACTGATGAATTCTTGCTGTGAAGAGCCAATGGTTTATCTCATCACCAACTAATCCTGTTGTAAATTATTTAGCACTCAAAATGTATCAGAGAAGAATCCTCAGTTGAATGAGCCTTCCACACACACTGGCATCCTCCAGCAATTTATTTGTAATTATCATTTGCCTTTTTTTCCATATCTAATATGTAGTTAATGAATGCCTGACATAACTGCAGCAGAAGAAAAAGACACGACTAGTTACATAATTACAGGTTAAAAAATGATCTTTTTCAGCTCCATGCACTGAAGTAATCTTAAGGGTGGAGGTTAAGTACAAGCTATAAATTGCTTTGCAAAACGTTCTGTACACTGACCACAGCAACCTCTATGTGTGGCACTGCCTTTGAAGGAAGAGTTTGATCTTATAATAATATTACAGAACTTGTAAGTAGTATCAGTCATGTCCTGTTCATGGAACTCAGTCTACAAAAGGATGGCAAATCTGCACTTCAAATCATTATAGAATGTGAATAACATATTTCAGGGTCCCACTAAGTGCCAAGAGAAGAACAAAGCAGATATTCCAGTATGGAGGCAGGCCTGTGAGCAAGAATTTCTGGGGAAAAAATAATAAAAAAATCTCCCTTTCATGTCTTCAAGAAACTGCTTCAAATAAGGTGGTTTATCAAAAAAGAAGATGTGATTTCTCTCAGCCTTATCCCACCACTGGCATTCCTGTGCAAGCTGCTTCAGGCAGCTCCTCTCATTTCTAGATCACAGATTTAACTATGTTTATTATCACAGATCAAGGAAGCAATTTCTAAATACAATATTAATACTTTTCAGCTCCAATGGGGCAATTCATTCAGAGTAATTTGTGACTTTCAAGCAAATTAATAAACAAACTTACAGCTCGTGACTGTTTTGAATAAAAAAAAGAGGCCTCAAGTACAAATAAATAAATCTGACTTACTAAACTGTTTGCACCAGTTAAGAGTAAAATACTCCAGGGGAACTGATAAATCCTGATTTTCTATCAGCTTGTGGAACTTTTCAGTTCCTTCAGCTAAAGCCTCGGCTCCTCCTGAACTTCCACCATTTCTGCAGGAGAGCAGCACGTGGGCAGTGCCAAGGTGGGAACTCAGTGTCCTGGATAAACTAATACAACTGGGAAAAAAATATTTCACTGTTATACTTACTGCAAGGTACAGATGCAAACCCCACAGCAAATCAAACACACTTACTGGGCATCTTTCCTCTTTTTTTTCTGGGGGTCCACCAGGCGCAGAGTGTCCCTGATGACAGCAACTTTCACTTCTTCATCAACAGGGCTTGGGACATTCTCAAATACTCCAGGAGAAAGCTTTACATCACAAAGGGATAACAATTATTCACCACAGAACCAAGGATTATTTGCTCACATTATTGCTCAAACTTCACGCCCATCATCTATATTTTAAATACAGGATGATGGATTACAAAATACTTCTTCAAGGATACACAAACACTGTCAGGTTTTCAGTATGATGTTACAGCAAATTGGGGCAAATTTCTCTGGGAAATTGAAATATTAAAAAAAACATTGTTGCCAATGTTACTGCTTATATCACGTATACAAACATGAAAAAGACTATTACCAATCCCCTAAACACAATTAGCAACTGCAGGGGATGATGAATAAATGCATTTATGACAAAGATGATGGAGAGCTTTCACTATTCCAATAAGTCATATTTGCAGTGTATAAGATTAGCAATGATTTCAAAGCAGAAAATTACAGAGAACCTTGGAGGTTTCATATTAGCAGACAGCTTTCATCTTTCAAACATGGAAAAAAAGCCCAGAAAACCCAACCTAAGCACTTTCATTCCAATATCACTATCACATTGAGAAGTCTTACCTCTTGCTCATGTTCTATTCTCATGCTGGGGTTTGCATTTACTTCTAGTAACATGGGCTTCAAGTTTTTCATCAGGAGAATGTCAAACCCTAAAATCTGTGCATAACAAGCAATATGTTACTTCAGTTCTATTCCCAGTGTTCTCCTAGAGAATGCAATGGTCGTCCATATGGCAACACTGAGGAAGAAACATTTGAGGGGCAGGAGATAAACAACTAAGAAACTCTATATACTGCTGAATAATTACAGAAGCCATTTGTCTTGGATACTAATGGCTCCTTTCACACCACCCCCATCCCTAAATACTGCATCTGCCAACACGGAATCTTGGCACCCGTGACAAGTGGATCTTCAAATTGCCACGATTACAGATGCATTAGGAAGCTGCAAATCTTCAATTCTAACACACAGAAGATGGAAACTGGAGTGAATAATGTCAGTGACAAATTACACCCACTGAAAATCCTCCATATATGTTTAGGGCTGATGGTAACACAGGTCAGGAGACTGAGGTTTGACTTGGGCGAGGAGAACACAAGCTCTGAGCTCCCACAATGCTGCCCAGTGTGTGCACACACAGACACCCAACCAGTGATCAGCAACATCACTAAAGAAACATTTTGGAAAAGGCATTAAACACCCACAAAATTAATCCATGCATAGAAATAACTGCAGGAATTCCAACTTACCTGGAAGCAAGTTGGCCCAGGCTTTCCTGACGGGATGTCAGACTGATAGTAAACTTTCAGTTCTGGAGTCAGTGCAATAATAGTTTTAATCACCAGTGAAATTATATCTGACCAGAGCTTTTTGACATCAGCTCCTCTGGAAGACAGTCTGCACAGAATGCTTGAAAAAGTCCTCTTGCTGCCAGTGTTCACACTGTCAGAATGGATGAAATTCTCACTGTGGATATTTAGTGAATAGTTGGTTAAGTGCATAAAAACCTGGTGCAAATTTTTTAAAGTGGGTTCTTGATAGGGCTCCGTACAAAACCTAGAAAGTCCATCTTTGGCTATATAAATCTCTAAGGGTTCTAAGGATTTCAGCAAGACATAAAGACGAATATCAAATTTCAGTTTGTCCACGAGCAGTGGTTTGCAAATATATTCCTGGACCACGGCTGGCCGGCTCTGGATGCTTCCCGTCAGCCTGATGTCACTGGGGTCCTTAATGAGGTAGATTCCATCCCCCTGGCAGCCTCCATCAGGCTTCACAATAAAAGTGGGCTTCCAGGATGGATCGCTGTCCTTCATCACCCGAACCTGGAAGGAAAAGTATTGCACTGAAAGGCACTGATTGAGGGGGGAAGAAGGGCTGACACTGTGAGAGCCAGTAAACAAAAATAAATAAAAACAGCATGATCACACCCCCAGAGTAGTAAACACCATGCAAAAAGGGCAGATGATAAACAGTGCTGAGAAGCACAAGGAGAAACAAAAAAGCATGAGTAGGGAATTACTAGTACAGATAAAAAGTCATTTTATTTAACAAGCCATTGTATAGACGATTTCAAGAACTTCTTTTTAATGTTCTGTACCAATTTGCAGAAGGAAACGTGGTTTATCTCAGGAGATCCACCTTAGTAGTATATGAAACTGCAAAGTTGAACTTTTGTGCTACATTTTGAACAATAACTGACGAAGATAATCATTAACATAAGGAAAGATGCCTTATTTATTCAGGTATGAATGCAAACAGTACCAGAAGAAGGAAAAATAAAGTAAAATTTTGCACTGACAATACCTTTTTCCCCCACTGTGAATATTTTTCACAATCAGATGCCCAGTGGTAGTAAAACTGGGAATGTTGAGCCATGTACACATCTGCTGAGTATCAGATTTTTCATGTTACATACGTATTTCCCACTGCCTAAATAAACTTTAATTTATTACTTGTATAGCAAAAGTCAGAACTGCAGAGATGGAGATGCCTCAGTTAGCAGAGGTGAAGCTGAGAAACCAAGGGGAGCCCTAACAAAGAAAGCAGTTAAAGAAAACACAGGATGCAGGTTACGGGTTTATCAGCTACTCATGGGATTCAGAAGAATAAAGCACTTAAAAACCTCGTCCTTTCAAGAGGGAGGGATGTCACAGCACAGATCATTCTTTTCTTGCATTCACACATTTCAGGGCACCAGACCTGCAGCTGCTACTCTCTCCCTCCAGCCAGGCACGTGCTGAACCGAGGCGGAGATCTGCTTTTGCCCTGCGGTTCGCCAGCAACAACTGGAGATTGACTTTTAGAAGCCTGAGGACACAAGCTAACAAAGAAAAAACAATCAGTTGCCACCATCAGGCCTGGCACTGCAGAGTGAGAGGAAAAAAATGAGCCCACAGAAAAAGGCTGAGCGTGGTCAGATCATTGTGATTTTCTCTGCTGTGACATTAAGCTGCCGACCCCCATGAGAGGCCCAGCTCTGCCAGCAATGACATTCCCAAGGTCTGAAGGACTTCTGGCTCCACCCTATCCAGTTATTTATTTCATTGAGAGTCACACTCCTGCAGGAGAAACTCAAGATCCATTATCCAGACTAGGATTTTTCTCATGGACAGGTGTCACACTGACTCAGTGAAAGATCCTTCTCCAAAATAGGTCACTTTGAGGGATAAAATGCCTCAGTTGGAGGTCAGGCTTACATAAATGGCACATGGATAAATAAGTCCAAGTAGATCAGCAGGCCTAGATGTGCAAAGAAGGAAAGCAGGATTTATGCCCTAGTCTTTTCACCACTATAGAATAATCTTCCCCTGATGTGACATTACTCTGCAGAGCAGAGGAGTTCTCTGGTTCACCGTTGTTAAACTCAGCATCGCAGAGACAGACCTGGTTAATCTGAACCCTCCATGACTAAACACACCCTGATATGACTCTAGTTGGATGTGTGAACTGCCAATCGTGGTCTACCAGGGCAGAAAGTTACACAGAACCTCTATGAAACCAGGTAGAACAATCTGCCCCCCAGGCCCACGTCTGCTGTTCACCCCTCAGGCTACTCCTGCTCTGCTCCAGCAGCACCTTTCCACAGGAGATGATGCTTTCCAGGGATTATTGCTAAAGATGCAACAGCAACCTGCTTTTCAAAAACACTGCATTGTAACAGCCACTGGTCTCAAGAGATCTCATGCTTAACTCTACTCTTAAAATAAAAAGAAAATAATTTTTTCCATCTCTTTCTAGTTCATTTTTGATGGACTAGATGGCCTGGACATTATTCAGGCTTTCTCGTCCATCAAAACCTACACGTGGCAGATGAAGATAGGCTGGTGTGGAAAGGGGGAATATTAATCCAGAGTCAGTCTGTTTTTCAGCAGATTGACTGTCTTGAAGAAAACAGATGGTTTCTTGATCTTCAAGGAAATTCCCAACAGTCGTCTTCAAATTCTCCACAATCCCCTCAACTACATTCTTTCAAATTCTCATTATGAGGAGGCTTGTCCAGACTTAGAAAATTCACTCGTGTAGGAAAATTAGTTCATATGAAATGAGATATTTCTGTGTCCTTTGCTTGACAGAAGGAAATTATCTTTAAAAAACACATTAACCATTTACAGTCAACAGCAAGAGGAGAGTTTGGGGAAAATCTGTGGGTTTGCCTTTCATAAGGAAACACAGGTTGAATGAATACAGTGTTCTGGGAAAAATGCATATAATGGGCTATAAGATTTGACAGCACAAAGACCAGAATATTCATGTCTATGCCTAAGAGGTATCCAAAAGCTGAAAACCTAATTAAACCACCAAAAATAAGCTATGCTAGAAATTAGACTGTCCAAATTAGATTCTTATTAAAAATTAATCATACTGGTCTATTCATCATTCTCACAGACAACACAAAGAAGGAAGTATGAGAACAATCAAGGTCCTGGTTTGAATCCCAAGCTAGTTACTTTTCAGAAACTCGAATTTAGGGTTTATTAGAAGTAAGTTCTTAGCACACACGTTCCAACAGATTGTTCTCTGCTAGTGAAGGAGCAACTACTGCAGCACCTGAGATTTGCTTATCTGTAACTCATCTTCTGTTAAAGTGACATGGTAGTAGAAAATGTTTTATAAGGTTAAAAATTGGTGAATATTGAAAATAACTAAATACATAATTACTTAGTAAAATGAACTTTTAAGCCCTTGTTGAAAATACCCATCATCATTTCAATACAAATGACACAAAGGGAACTCCCTTTTTGCTGCTATTTCCAATCTAAAGCTCATCCACCACAAACTCAAGAGTGCAGTTTTCTCACCAACTACTGGCTTTCACAGCACAGAAGATTAATATTGCCTGTAGTGTTTTCTACCTGAATCTAGGCATAGGGGAAAGTGGGAAAAGCTGAAAACATTTGATTTCATTATTGATACCTGTGTATGAAAAAGTTCACAATCATGACTACCAAAGTGAGGCACAATAAGAATATTTGAGAGAGAAATCATTCTGAAATGTTGCAGTGCATCCGGGGAGGCAGTAAGACTTAAATTCTCAAGGAGTTTCTTCTTTCAATAATCATTTCTATTACAGGCAAAATCTCACAGGTGTTCATTTTCAGTCCAGTCCTTTGCAACAAAATCCTACATTACAAACAGCACCAAACCATCTTCTCATGTGTGACCTACAGCTGCACTGACACACGATTTGTGACCTTTGATAATTCATATTCCAGTGTATTCCAGCTCCTCCAGACACCACCAGTGTTGAACTCCTGTTGTCTGTGAACAAGCTGAAATGCAGTCTTGGAGAGCTGACGTTTTTGGCAGCATTAGGGTCCCTCAGTTGCAAAGCAAACAACACCACATATGAACAAATAAGCAACAGAAAAGACTAGAGAACTCCTACTGAGAACTCCCAAAACTGCAAGTGAAAAGTGTTCTGAACCTTTTATGGTTCACAGTGGATTTGGAATGTTTGGGTTCGTATTTCTCCTTGCTCTGGAGGGGTTACACTCCGAACTCGTGTTAAGTAGAACATAAACTCTTACAACATAAAATATAATGTTTGATAACAAGAACTATGCTTTTCTCCAACACAGATGGAAGAACATATGCAAAGGAAACTCCTAGGAGTGTGTTACTGGACATCTGTTACTCTTGGAAGAAAACCCGGCTCGTTTTCCCGGCAGTGAGTGCCGAAGCAGAGCAGCGTTTATTCGCAGTGCCACCTGCTGCCAGCGCACGGGGCTGAGCCTGGCGCCTGCAGCTCGGCCCCTCCTGCCCTGCCCGAGTCAGCAGTGCCTTGCACCTCCCAAAAAACTCCCCAGCACACCCCCACTGCAACCTTCTCGAAGTTTACTTCCGAATTATTTCCACCATTCGACCCGTCGTGGGTCCTACAGTTTGTACAGCAATAAGCTGAAGTGCTGTTGGGATTTTATTAATTTTTACTGTTCCTAGCAGTGACCCAGCACGCTTGAGGAGTGTGTTAAAAAGAATAAAAACAATAAATATAATTTTTTTAAGAATTGATTAAAAGCAAAAATAATAAAAATATGTTAATGGATTCAATTGGGTTGTGGATATGGTAATTATCTAAAAGGTAACACAGAGTACAGGAGTCTGATAAAGCCCAGATCTTTTTCTCCTCACTTTTCCAAGCAAAGCACACTGTGGGATGCAAGAAGACACTGGGCGAGTCAGACAGGGTTAAACAAACACACACAGTATTTTAAAAATATTTGTAATAACAGAACAAAACACCAACACACAGCATCACTTTTTTTTCCTCCAAAAAGCTGAAAAAGAATGGTATTTAATTACATTCTAAATAGTTAAATACAACAACAGTCTGACAGGAGATGATGTGAGTGTATTTAACAAGGCACAGTACAAAATGCTCTTCTGAAGGATTTTGATACAAAATGGACTAAAAAGACTGCAGTGCCAGTGAAGCTGGTGAAGCTCCACACTCCCCACACTGCTCTGGAACCTCCTCAGGCCAGTGGAATGTGCAGGGAAAGGGCTTATGGCTCTACCAGGTTCAACTTCCAGACCTCTCTTCTGGAATGGCAGAGAAGCAGAACTGTTTTGAAGTTTATTCCAGAACATAACAAACAAAAGCAGTTCATCCAGACTATGACTGATCCCAGACAAACTGGAAAAGATGTCATTCATAATCACACCCCTTAGTGTGATTTTAAATAATCCGGTAGAAGGCTAAAGAATTACATGGACACAATATTCAACAAGTTGTATTATTCTGAGAGTAAAAGTAATCTACCTCAGCCACAAAGAGGGGAAGTTCTTCTGGCAGAATCCAGGACCGAGGATAGAAGTTATACTCCAGAGGAAACAGGTCCTGCATTGTTCTCATGGCCCGACTCAGGGTGATTTTCCGGACTGTCTCCATCATGCCTGGGAAAAGAACAGTGTCTAGAAGTGACAAAAAATCCACTCTCAAGTCTCATCCTAGAAGTAAATGGCTAATCATTACCCACCCTGCTGGGAAGGCACTCTGGTCACTGCTGCCAATAAAGCTGAACACCTTTTAAAATTTAAAATCTGACAAAATAGTTGTAGTGTTCCCCTGCCATATTTCCCATCATTTGTGTTACTGCAGCACAGTAGAAAAAAATTAATTATCAAAAATACGGCTCAAAGACAGAAAACTCCACTCAAATATTAGCTGTTGTCTTTGCCATAATCCAAAATTATTTTTATTACCTATTGTTCTAGGAATGTGTAAAAATGCCATTTGAATATAATCAACCACTTTTTGTTTACTTTGCAGTCATTTAAGTAACTCCATCTCACAGAACAGGTTATTTTGTGAACAGCAAGACAAACTCACATATATATATATTTAATTATTATTTATTTATATTTATTGAAATCCTATATCCATTGGGAACATGACTAAGGTGTTATTTTTATGGAAAAGCTTCTAATAAAACCCAGCATCAAGTTAGCACAACATTCCTGGAAATCGGGTCTGGTTCTGAAGGGCTCTGGTTTGACTCCTGTGCAGCCCCTTGCTCAGCAGGTAAAAGCCAGAATACAGACAGGTAACATTCATCTAACACTGACTGAAACCACCATAAAACAACAGCATCCTACACCTGAGTGGGAACTTCCCTCAGGCAGGAGAAGGCCAAGGTAAAATAAAGCCTGAAGTTCGATATCCGAGGTTCTTATGCTCACAGAATACTAACAGCAGCAATAAATCTGAAGTAAAGGGCTTAGATAAGTCAATACTTAAGCTCTTAGCTCTTATTTAGAGAGATCTCAACAGGGATTAAATGGGGAAAAAAGGAGCTTAAAAAAGTAGAAGAGTCATCATAAGATGAGGACTGACATGAACTCTTCAATATTAAAAAATCCATTTCAGGAATTCTGCTTCGAGCTTCTCCCCAAGATAAGCCAGAGTAGGAAACTAAACAGATTCTTTCCACTTTGAATCAAAACCAAATCCAAAGATACAGCACTGTTATCAGCACCAGATAACAGATAGTAATTGCATACTTCACTTAAATTATAGCCTGACACTCCAATATTTCCTAAATTCATGTGTTTGAAGTATTCTTCTCATCAAAACCACTTTCTCTCCAAAACAAATTTCAGTTCAGAAACTGTTCAAGAGACCCATTCTCATATCCTTACCCCCTAAGCAGAAACCACCAAGTTACCAAGCCCAGTAACATGCTAAAAATACTATCAGCTGATTAGGCAGATAATTCTCATTAAAAACAGTAAAACACAGATATAGTCCAAATATTCATGTTTTTAAAGTATTTGTTTAAACCAGAAACAGAAGTCAAGTACCTGGAAACTTGTTGACTTGACCTGAGAAGATATTATTGTCATGAAACGACACCCCATGCCAATAGATATCACAGGGCAAGCGGCGGCCAAAAGGAAACTGGAAGACAAGAGACAAGTTTTGAAGCAAGATGGGAACAGCCACTCATTCCTTTCTTTTCTAAACACTCACAGTAAGCATAAACCACTCAAGAATAGTCTTCTGACTGTCAAAAGAAAACAAGCTCTGTATTTGGGTTACAAAACTAAGAATATTTGGATCAGTTCGAGGCTCTTAAGTTAACAAACCAGGAGAGGTTTTTAGAAACCAAACCCAAATGACTGAGAGGCACGAGCTGTACTGGGAAACCCCATCTGATGAACCACAGCCAAGGCATGGCTCATTTATAATTTAAAATACTATTACAGGGAATAAAATTCCACTAAGAAGGACTTAATTCTGGCACCTGAAGGCACAGCAACAGCAAGTGCCACCGCTGGGAAGTAAACGCTGACTTTGGGGTTGGGGTTTTTTGGGGGGTTGGGTTTTTTTCCTTCCCAGTTTAAGGGATGACAAGCAACCACCAAGGGACACGAGTACTAGAGGCCATGGAGGAGTTGTCACTGCTGGCAGTTACTGAATCAACTCCTACTCTTAAAAAACTCACCATTTAATGCCCAGTCCGTGCTCCCCTCTCCACATCCCTTTCCCAGACTGCACCCACACCCACATCCCTTCACCCCCAACCATGTGGCACCTCCACGAGCTCCCAGCCTCACATGAGCACAAAACAGTCCTGTTCTTTAGTACTTTATTTCAGGGAACACCTGGAGGGAGGAATATTGCTCTAAATTTACAGTAAGTTAAAACTGCAAAGCACTTTCTGAGTAAGCCCATTTACATTGGTGTCCAAGCTGCAATAAATGTAAAATGGATACTCAAAGCAAGATATTTAAGTGAAATAATTGCATTATTCATTTATGTATATTCAGTTATAAGTATTAATTTATACAGTATTAATTCCTTTCTGGTACTAATAGCCTGTAATTAAAATAAAAGCTTGCAGTTGCATTAATCATTTGTTGAGCATATATATTTCAACTATTAAGAACTAAGGCAATTATTTCAACACTATTAAGTGTTCCAGTTTCTTTTCCCATTCACACAAGATTTCACTGGAAATAGGAGAACTGCATAGTTTGTTTTCTATTATCAAAAAGACCAACCTTTTTCTAAGCAGTCTGAAGAGCTCAGAAGCAGCGCTGCCAATTACTGAGAGCAAGTTTCTAATAGTGGTAAAGTGGTTTAAAAAAACCCCAATTAGTTTTGTGTAAAGAAGGTTCTCTTCTTTTTCACGCTTGTTCTCTTGGACACAGTCCCATTTATCAATCCAAAAAAATCCCTTTTTATCTGCAGCTCCATGTAGATGCCATTTAACTACCATATGGAATATATTCACAGGAATCACTTCTATGACTAGGCTATATCTTTTTCAAATAAATAAGCTATATTTAGCATTTTTAGGGCACATTTACATTAAATATCTACCACTGTCATCCCCCAGTACCGTTTACTCTTTGAAAGAACCGCAGTATTTTGCAGAAACGTCTCGTTCCTTACTCCAAATGCAATTTTTCTTGCTTTAAAACATTTCTTTAAGCACTGGATTATTTTTTTTCCAGTATGACAGAAAAAAAGAATCTCATAAAGCTTTTGAGTGCATTACTTTATTTGCTACTTTAATTAAAATTTCAGCTTCCTCTGTAAATAGCCTTGAAAAATTAATTTAAAATGCTAATTGAGGAATGCATCCTTTCTCTGTTTCCTTACTTGCAGGGATGAGAAACCCAATTTAACAGAGCCAGTGGATTCTGCACTTATTTCATTATTATTCAGCCTGCAAAATCTGTTTTTGTACAAGTGAAAATTAATTCTGTTGGGCTCTGAAAGACAATCAGTGGCCTTAACCTCTCTCCACAGGTACATCCAGAATACAGATGCAGCCTTCGGTCTGAGAGCGCCCTTCCCACTAAAACCTGAACAATATATTTATTTATTAAATGAAATCGAAATGAAATGAACGAAATTTGCATTTATATAACACCTTTCATCTAAGGAGGATATCAAAGCACTCTACAAACACTGCACAGAAATCGTTTCACAACAGACGAGGAGGGAGCAGCTCTGGACAGGAACGTGGCAGTGCTGCAGCCCCACGTCAGCAACTCAGCATGGCAACGTCCTGAGGAACCAAGATTATCTGGATTTATCCAACAATGGCATCAAACTCATCTGAACGAGCTGGGGAGGATTCTATCTATTCTGCACTACACTATTACATAAGAGCAGGGTTGGGAGAGGAGCCAACAAGTTCGATTATTTGGCGCCTCTGGCAGTGACAGGCAAATGTAAATTAATGTTCCTGTGGTAGAAGAGGAGTTTTCACTACATTTCCAGCTCCTGGTGCAGGAGCTAAAAAGAAGGATGGATATAAAACCTCCTATCTTCAGCTCCCCTGTGGCAGCTGGAATAGCCTCACTATCCGGTGCCAAAGCCAAGATGGTCCCAGCCACAGGGGGACAGAGGTTGTAAAGGTGACTGCAGCCATCCTTTTTTTAAATCTTTTTTTTATTCACATTTGGAGAACATTGGTCAGAACAAACAAACAAGGAGCCACAAAGAGAATGGCACCGTTTCCACAATTTTGACACCATCAATAATCCATCACAGCCAAATCTGCATGGCAGGTCACTTCTACCTTTGGATTAGAAGCCGATAATTTAAATTGTCTCACGGGTCACATCAGCCTGTTCCATCATGTTTAATGACAAGTTAAATGACTTGTCTTCCAGTCAGCCTTTCCCAGCATAAAATTTCAAGCTATCCCTTCACCTCCACGCAGCCCCGGAACAGCGAGACAAATGGAACGCTCGACGCTGGGATATTTGATGCCCGAGACATCTGCTTCTTCCATTTTCCTGGTAATTGAAAGCTTGCTGAAGAAATAATTTATTAAGTGATGAATAAACTCAAGATGCAAGCTCAATTTGTGCCCATTATTTCATTTGGCATATCATGTTCATTTAAAGAATCTGTCACGCCGGATCAGATGGTCCGACGTAGCGACGGGAATTGCTCCACTGACACATGGAAATTCTGCAATGCTTTTTAAAAGGTCCACCCCAGACAGGCCCATCACAGTTGATAATTTAATTCACTCCAAATTCCCACAGCTGAAAGAAGAAAGTTGGGTTTCTTTCCTGTCTTTTGCTTCTGGTAACAGAATCTCAATGGTCAACTTGCTCTGTCTTGGACTCCTTCACCCCTTCCTCATGTATCAGTGCCACAGAATAAACTGTTCACCAATATCAGCCATGTTCAGAGTATTCTTAATTTTTCTGTGTCTTATTATGGCATTTACCATATGTCAGTTCACTAATGAACTACTACCACGTGGCCAATTCTGTAATCACACGGTGCATTTGTGTCTTACTTCTGCAAATGGAGCACATTGCAGGGAACGGACTGGGACTGAAACCAAGCTCTTCCAGCAAGTCATGGAAACTACAGCACAGAGGTTTTGGAATGCACAACTTAAAAAAAACAACAAAAAAAAAAGGATACATGGCACCATAAAATGCTGTACATTAGAGAGAAAAAGTTATGAATAAAAAGGAGCCCGCTTTAAAAAGAACATTATACTGTCTCCTGCCCAATAAAATATTCCAGCCAACACATCCAGCAGCAAACAGAGGAAACAGAAACAAAACAAAACCAGCAATGGGAAAAAATGTAAAAGAAGTGGAGAGGGAGAAGAAGGATCACTTGAAAAGTATTATACAAGGGATGACAGTAGAATAGCTGCCACTGAAACATCAGTATTTAAAATATCTGCATTTCATTACTGCTTCCAAGACTTTTTTTGCATCCTGATTTTTTGCAGTCCTACAAGCAACATCCGTGTTCCCTCTGCTGGTCCTGCTGTAACAGTGCAACCAGCTCCGAGGCTCTGCCCGTCGGTGACAGTGGTCTGAACAAATATTTTACTGCTATTTCTCTAAACATCTGAAAGGGAGAGCTTTCAAAATTACATGCAGCTTGAATAAAGTTTTCCTTGGACTTCTCTTCTTAATTTTGTTTATTTTTCTCTTCAGATCCAGACCAGATCTTGCTGACTGACTCCCTGTGTCTACTGAAGTCTGCCAGCTGGGAGGCAGGAATTTGTCTTGCTCCCATCCTAGAAGAATTTCACCTTTGTGTTTTCCACAAAGTAACCAGCACTAGTTCAGAGTCAGAGCTAATACTGGTTCATTCCTCTTTCCACCTTCAGGATGGGGTGGGAAAAAAGGCAGGGGAAACCTGATTTGACACATATTTTCTTGCATCAATGTATACTTTTTTGACAAAAGGAAACACCACATTCATATTATTAACCTATTTATAAGCTGCAAATATACAGCAAGACCTGACAGTGACTTGTCTTAAGGAATGAGTTATCAGCCACCCAGATGGTGCAGTCAAGCACCACAGAATTCCATATTAGGCCTCTTCTCTATTAAGATACAAAGTGGCCAGAAGAGGAAGCAACAGACTAAATGAAAAATATTGACTGAAGAAAGAGATGGAGGAGAAAGGATATTGAGTGAGACAGAAAACAGAGAGATGAAGCAAAGGCAGCAACGATTGCTGTTGGGGGATGCAGAGCAGGAAGGAAAAAGCTGATTATTGCAATACAGAGATTCATGAGAGGAACAAGAGCCTGTGAAACAAGTCAATTAGCAGGACAGAAGGCCAAGTGTAAGACATATGCAAAACAGTGAAGTCTCTGGAAGCTATAAAGACCAAATTACCACTAAGTGTGGCTCGTTCCCAGCACAGTCTGCAGGGCTAACTGATACCAGTGATCCAGAAACACTCACTGGAACAGCTCTGGGCCCCCTGAACATAAAACTTAACCAGAAAACCAAAGAAATTAAGTGTGAAGTCCCCCTGCTCTGTATGTTCCTGCATAGGACACGGAGCAAGGCTGCTGACAGACACTCCACAGGTGCACTGGGGGCTAAGAGAGGTAAATGTAACAGGTTTTAATTTCAAGGCTCTGGTATGTTTGTTACTATTTTGCTGTACCAGCAGAAGTTGAGAACTGGGGCGCTCCTGCAATGAGGTTTTGAAATTCTCCCACTGGATTTAAATAACAAAAATGTTGAAATAAAGTTTTAAGAAGCCAGAGAAGGAGAAAGCATTACACTCCCTGGCACGAAGCATAAGTGTCTTTGTAGAATTAGGTATTTAGGACATTATGAATAAACTCAGTAACATTTACTGCCACTCAATCCTCCAGAAAATACACGTGTAGCATCTAACTCTGAGGTTAAGAACAACACAGAACATACTGTCTACTCCAAGTCTATATAAGTCTTGTTTAAAATGCACCAGGTGCACAGAAGTGTCATTATCTGGTGAGTGGGATCCCAACTGCAGCTTTGTGGAGCAGGTGCAGGTCAGAGATCACACAGCTCCATGCGAGCTCTGCACGCGAGAAACAGATCATCCTCAGGTTTTATCCTGCCCTTCCCCTCCAACTTCCCCCTTCCAAATGGATTACAAATACCCTTTTTCTTACACAACTTCCTCACAAAGTTCCTAGAAGCCACCTCAGCTCCTGAAAAGCCATTTGTAAAGCTATCGGTGAAAGAAAATATTTAGAGTTTGAGAACAGTTTGCCACCTATAGCAAGATATATCTAAAAAATCTCTTGAGGAGTTAAACAAGGAGTTCCAAAGCATTCGTTTTGTGCCATACCTATTGCTATGACTCCAGTTCAGCACAGACAGGCAGACACAGCTCACACAGCACAGAGAGAACACATGACTCAAGCAGCAGGATTAAAAAATAGCCATAGCTCCTCTACATAAAGTAAATTAGCAGGCTAAAGCCTGTTATGTGTGCCTTATTCGGTGGCTTAGCACTATTTCATTCATACCCCACGCTCTCCGACACGCCTGTGAGATGATGGCAGCGGCTTTGCCGCGGGATCAGGCAGCGGATCTGCCGGCTCAGAGCTCCTGCCGCTGCCACGAGCGGGATTCCACGTACCCAAACCCCCAGGGGAGGGAGAAATGCGAACACACACAACACGCCAAAC
>NW_020897735.1:8689325-8762737 GCF_003984885.1 Neopelma chrysocephalum
GCCCGCCCGCGCCCGGCAGCGCCCCTTCCCCCGGGGCCGCCGCGTCGGGCGGCCCGGCCTGCCGGGGCTCGGCGGGCAGGGCCGGGGACCCCGGGGGCTCCTCCGCCTCCCGGGCTGGCTCCGTCCCAGCTGGCTCCGTCCCCGCCGGCCCCATCCCCGCCGTCCCCATCCCCGCCCGTTCCACCCCCATGCCCTCTGTCCCCATCCCCGCCGGCTCCGGCTCCATCACGGCTGGTTCCATCCCCATCCCCGTTGGTTCCATCCCCATCCCCGCTGGTTCCATCCCCATCCCCGCCGGCTCCATCCCGGCCGGCTCCATCCCGCCCCCGCTCCCCGCCCGTTGCCATGGCAGCGGCGCGGCCCGTGACCCGCTCGCCCCGCCCCCCGCCGCCGTGACGCACTGACGCCGCCTCCGCCATTTTGGAAAGGGGCAGGGCCGCCCGCCGCTCCCGGGGAGGCCATTTCGAAGGGCGCGGGGCGGGGCCGCCATGTTGGAAGCGGGCGGAGCTCCTCCCTCACGGCGGCTCCGCCTCAGGGGGGGCCGCCTGTGGCCACCGTGTCGTTCACCACCGAAACCCCTTCCCGGGGGGCTCAGACACTGAATCCGCTCCTTTCCGTGTGGTGGAGCGATTGTCATCTGAGGCGGGGGTCCCGCCGCCGTTACAAAGCGCTGCCTCCTCACAAAGGGTGTTCCCACTATTCGAGATCAGCTCAATCAGTGCTGCTACAGCCCCTCCGGATTTTAAACACTCTTACACTGCCCGACTCAAACGCACTGCAAGAAAGTACGGAAACAGCTTTTACACTGTTAATAATGGAATTAATAACCTTAACAGCAGCTCCGTGATCAACCTGAGCAAGCTGGAAGGTTGTCCGTGCCCACGGCAGGGGTTGGAACTCTATCATCTATTTAAAGTCCCTTCCCGCCCACACCATTCCAGGATTCTGTGATTCCATGATATAGGAATCCCTCGCAATATAGTTGCAATGAAATTGAGAACGTCTTGAAAGGGAGCAAAAGCAGATTTGGGGAGTTAAGGAAGCGCAGGGCAGTGGGCAGGCGGTGGCGCTGCGCCCTGGGAAATCCAGCCTGGATGCAGGGAATTCCGAGACTTCGGGGGGAAAAAAGGCAGGAATGGTCAGGATTCTGTGTGAAAGAGCGGTCACTAGAGTCTTGCCCTATATCAAGGCAGCAAAGAACCCATTTAAATGAGGGTAAAATTTAAATAAATGCTGCAAAAACTGGGACTTCAGCTGGCTGCGAGTTAAAATAAAAAGGTCTTGTCAAGACCATGCTCCTGACTGTGGAACTCCCTAGGCCAGGAGATATCAACGTATCTTTTATCTGCTAAATCAGGTTTTAAGAACAGCTGGATTAATCTCTCATTCTCACCTTACCCGGGTGTTTTATAGACACAACGTGCCAGTAACGGTGGTTCCGCACGCGTGGACCCTTTTCCAGAAGTCAGCTGTCGTTTATAAAGATGAAAATTTAATTACAGAGACACTGTCTTATTTCAACAGCAAACTAGAGCTTCACCTGCAACACTCACGATATAGTTATGGGGCAATGAAATTGAGAACATGTTAAAAGTTTTTTACACCCGTATTTTTTCAGTGCCTCACCTGTCTTCTGCCATTTACCCTTGCAGGCAACAAAGAAACTAATTATTAATTAACTAGAGTTACAATGTGAAGTGACCAAGAAGGCTGAGGTGACGCAGCTCGCTCTTGGTTCCTCCCAGGTTGCTATTAAATGATGTGCATTGTGATTTTTTATAGCTGTGAGAGTTTTTATTTAAAAACTTGGGAGCGTTTCCATGTGCCAGCAGGAGCTCAGAGGGGCTGGTAACGTTGGCAGGACGAGCTGTCTGGGTGGTGTCTTTTCTGTGTTCATCACTCAAGGCACATCCTTGGCCTCACCAACCACCACCAGATCGCAGAATCACAAAGTGGTTTGGGTTGAGTAGGACATTAAACACTATCCAGTTCCAAACCTCTTCCATGGGTAGGAACAAATTATGAAGAAAAAGGAATGTTTTGCTTAAGTTTAACATAGGCACAAAAAGTTCAGTTGTAAGAAAAGCAATTCAAATATGTTGGAGTGTGATTTAAAATGGTGACCTGACTCTGACTGCCTCCTGTTTTACTACCAGGCTCCCAGATGAACATTTTTTAACACACAGATTTATCCTCACCAACGTCAGCAGTGCTGAAGGAAAGCCAGGGAAAGAGTTAAGATGGGCCAAGGCATTAAGAGGCTTTGGAGCATGGGAAATACCAAACAAAATGATTGCAAAGGGGAAATATTTTTATATCTAGTTACGATATATCCACATTTCTTACAGGCTAATAACAGACTAGTTGTTTCTCTGCCTGAGAAGCTGTAATAAATCAGATACCTGCTTTGCCCTGGACTGTGTGGAAAAAACCTTCATTTCCTGTTGAGATAAATAGAGATGGGCTGCAGTGTGCAGCGTGGGGTCAGGCTGTACGTGGCATTCAGGTACTGCAGGGTGGAGAGTAAAGTATAGGTTGGGTGGTAATGAGGTACAAGGTAATGCAGGAGAGTGTATCCCGCTGGATACTGCAAGCTGGATCTAGCAGCTGGAGAGAAATAGAAAACTTCAGATCATCTGTCCCCTGTGAGGAGAGGGGAAGATTAAAGTTATGGTGTGCTGTTAAACACAAGCTTGTTTCCTGAGACCCTTGCTCAGAGGGAGCTGTTGATAAGAACAAACTGGTACTATCTCATAATAATAAGTGAACAAGAATGTGCATTCCATCCAAGAGAACTGTAATGTCCTGTACTCTCATTAAATTCAGGATGTCAAATACAACAGAGGTCTAATTTTATGGGAATGGAGAAGGATACTGTCTGACTGTACAGTATTTTACTCATCTCTCAATAACAACTTCACTCTCATTTACCCTAAGTCGTCACTTACTGGGTCATTATACCATGACATGGTTAACCTGATGTTTGTGTGCACAGGTAACTGCCAGGTCCCAGCTGGAATCTGGGAACAAAGCAGTTTTACAGATGCAGTAATGGAAAGGTGTGAGTTTCCCATCATGGCAGTGTGCTGATCCCAGCAGCTCATCCTGAGGGTGAACTGTGCTGCCAACCCGTGGTATATGGAATTCATGAGTTAGCCATGTGAACACATCAAGCTTATGAGGTTAAGTAACATTTTTCTTTGATAATAAATTTGCATTCTTCTAGTAAGCTTTTGTGTTTCTGAGTTGGGATCAAAATGTCTAGCTTTTCCCTAGCATCATAAGGACGGTATCTGCACTCTTTTCTATATTTTTCTTTTTCAAAGAAAGCCAAGACAAGAATAACCAAGTAACATGTAATTTACAAAAAGAACATACCATCTTTTTAAAATATCATATAAAACTGGCCCCCTACCAGAGGCAAATTTGCAGAAATACTTTAGTGTACCGTTCTGAAAAAGAACACATTCCTCAAGCTATTATTAAAAAAAGTTACTCATGAAGAACTATCCATCTGTGTCTGAAGTTAGTAGCTGTTTGCAACAACGCAACTTCTGTCAGTTGTACTTTCACAAATCAATAAGAAAGCAAAATGAAAAACCAGAAGAAAATAAATCTATAAACCAACTCCTCCTGGAAAATGTCCACGGTGGAGTTATGCTTCAGCCTGGGTTTAAATCCATATACATCACCCCTGCTGCCCATGTTTATGTTAGACCACGGAAGATTTGTGGTTGACCTACATATGCAAACAAAACATTTGCCGCATATTTGGGGTGGGGGGGATTTGCATGATAGAAGATGATGAAAATATGCATAATTGCGGATGACATTTCTCATTCCCCAGTCCTGCTGCACAGCCCTTTGGAGCTGGCCATGCATGAAAGAGGCTGCAGTCCTGACGGGCAGATCGCCTGTGCCGAACCGCCCAGACATTGAGCTTCTGTTTGTTCTGGAGCAGCGCAAATCTGGTATAATCATCTCACCAAGCAGCCCCTCTGCTCACAGAGGGCACGGACAACACTAACTGAGGGAGCTGAAACCACGAGTTCCACATGTCACCGCCGAGCTCACGTCACGTGACGGCTTCAGAGACTCACTTAAAGATTTTGTTTGCGAGTTTTCTTGGTCTTCCTCAAATCCCCAATGCAACAGAGGGTAACAACACACAATTTCAGTCAACGGTGGCTAATTTATCTATTCTTGCCTCCGCATTTCATCCCACAGCAGCATTTCTAGGAAGTCTGCTGGTGTGTTAGTACACCAGAGACTTTGCTCTAAAAATTGCACCAACACAAGTAAGTATTAATAATGTTGATGAAGTTGCATGACAAACCCAGATCTCCTAGGATGGTAAAGCATGCACAGATCCCTCAGCTCTCACAAGGATGATATGGAAGTGCTTTCCTGTAACAGAGCTTTTGTCTGCCATTACTGGATGTCTGTCTGGTTGTTCTTGCTATGTCACATCTTATTTATCATTTAAAATCTCTGCAGCGCTGCTGTGCAGAAATAAGCACTTAAAATGGTTAGAAGAAGGGAGGAAAATTCCTTGGCATCAAGACCAAGTCTCCTTTGGAAAGCTGAAAGCATACAGTGGATCTGCAGCAACTTTATCTGAGTTGTGAAGGTGGGTTTGGAAAAATATGACATGATCTGACGGGAACAACAGCTCCCTTCTCTGTAAATCAGCTGAGGAACCGATAAAAGAACACTCTGCAGGACCACAGTCGAGGCCTCTTCAAAAAATGAAGAAGAGGGATTTACATGCAGAGTAAATGGCAGTGCAGGCAGAAATGTGCACCCATGTGAGAGAAAGAGGAGGAAAGAAATCTTGGTAGCCGGTGCCTGAGAAAGAAAGCTGATCCAAACCTGTTCCCTGCAAAAACACTTGCAGCTCTGAGCCAAGAAGCTGTCTTGGTGCTTCACTCCTACTGTGTTCAGAGAAACGGGACTTTCTGTGAGTGCTTTGCACATCAAAGGAATAACTCCTCAGTACCTCCATGTGATGCAAACACCCACCATGGGGTTTGGCCAACTGCTCGGTCAAGAGGGGGTAATGCTACTCAGGGTTTGTTTATGCTAAATCCGTGACGATGTCCTGTGTAACTGTTTCATTCCACACACTTGCCAGTCTTATTGTCCAGAAGAAAAGGCGTACAGATTTCTTACTTCCAGTGGAGTCAAAGAATTTTTTTTGACCAACAAACAAATTAAAAAGTTAACAGCTTTTTAAGTCTAGCAACCTTCAAACTCAATTCTCAAACACAGATCCAAACCATTAACCTCGGGAGAGTTAAGACCTGTGAAAAGTTCACAGAAGTTCATGAACAGGGAATATTAAACACCTCCATTCAATTGTGATCTAACAGAGACTGGCACTTCAAGCTTTTTTAAATCACAGTTGCCTTCTTTTTCTCAGGATTCCCATGAGATGTTTCTTTCCTCCTACCCAAAGGATTTTGTAATCTGTGGGATACTGGAGAGCACCAGGATGGGAATAAAAAGACCATTCTTGTTATTTCATCCAGTACTTTCTATCGGATTTAAAAATGTAATTATCCTGAGCAAAGTCCATATGCTCCCACATCTATAGGAATGCTCTTGTAGCAATGGGAGGGTAATGAGGAGAAACTCTGAGCAGCTCAGCACGATGGCAGGTTCATGCACGCCTCAGCTGAAATGAGTATTGCAGAATCAATGCAGAGACTCACCAGTAGTGGCTGTGTTAGGTTCTTTCCCCTTATGAGTTGAGCTTTGCTGGCGTTAGCATCAAAGGAAGCATGAGCATAGGCTGACTGGGTGGCATCTCCTCCTCCTTGGGCTTAGGAGAACCAAAGACCTGAATCTTGCTCAATCAGTCCAAGGGCATCTGCACACAAAATCTAGGTTATTCATTCAGGTCAACAGATATTTTTTTAATCAAGAGATATGCAAGATAAGAAAAGTGCCATGAAACGTTCTAAGTATGCACTTAAACATCAGCACAAAGACCACACAAAAAAATCACCAACAAAAAACTAAACCCATGCATCTGCAGGCGAGATGTGTATCTAGAGGAGCATCTTGGACAGAAACCAACTGATGTATTAACATACCTGAGACAAACCCCATATTGAGTTATGCTGCATAAAAGAAGGATTAGCATAAACATGTGAATATTTAAATGGCAATATAATGCAACATTTTAACTTGGAAGGAGAAAAGCCTGTCTGGAAACAGAAAACCTTAGCAAAGACAGAAGGCTGACCACAGAACCTTCACCAGCACCAGTGCCAGGAGGAGTTGCTAATACCACAAAATACTTGAACATGTAGGGTCACAGTCTGTGAACCAATATTAATTCCTGGAGCTTTTACTCCCTCTCCTAATTATAAGTTTCTGGATTTTTGGCTCATGCCCATCTCCCACTGACTTACAAATACTCAGAGATGCCAAGAAGCTCAGGGTGATTACGCCCCTAAGATGGAGACAGGGACTTGTGCCGTGTCTGCCTGTGGCCAGAATTTTCTCTCTTGCTAGTGTGAAAGCCACATTAAAGGTGATGTCCAACAACGTTCAAACCTCCGTCTGGGGAGTTATTTATACGACAAAAAGTTACAACTGATCACTCAAAAATTAATTTGGGGAAACCCAGATGAGATCCACTGGAACCCATGCAACCCTCCACTCTCTGGATTCTACATAGTTCACATTTCTGATCATTTCTGTAAATGGAGTGCGGCTGCAATAACAGCCAGAAGACAAAACTTGGGTCCTGCCATCACAGCTGTGCACAAAGCTCATCCCTTCCCCATGCTGGTGCCCACTGAAAGGAATGTCACGCTCAGGCGTGCCAGTGTCCCAGAGTGGCATCTGTGAGGGCTCACCTGTGCCTGGCAGTGCCTTGCCACCGAGACGAAGCTGGAAGGAAAGAACACCCCGAGCACACAGGGTGCCACAAATCCTCAGAGTATATTGAGTCACGCAGCAGACATGGACATGACTGTGTGTCAGGCTTGGGAGAGAGGGCACGTGCTAATTACTAACAGGGCTGTAAGTCACATTAACACTGGACACACATAATGGGTTTAGGTGACCACTCACACAGGAGCTGCTGTGATCCCAGATCATTGTGTATCTACCTGTTTAGAGTTTCTAACACGGCAAATGTACATACATTTACAGCCTGGGTTTGGCATTCTGTGCCCTCCCAGGGTCTGACATGGCATTGCTTCTCTGGTTCAAAGGGCACTGTCTGGCCAGGACATCCTGGACCTGTGGAGACAAACCCTCCATGACCAAACTTCAACCAGGTGCCTCATGTGTGTTCAAACCCAGGGAGCCATCCTTGTGAGGCCAGACCTCCCTTCCGGATTCGCAGGGCTCTGCTCCCTCCAGAGCGCCCGGGCAGCGCCCGGGGTCTGGAGCATCGCTCTGAGGAGGGGAGGCTGCGGGAGCCGGGCCTGGTTAGTCTGGAGAAGAGAAGGCTGAGAGGGGGACACCAGCGGAAAGAGTCTGGCACCATCCTCTCGTTACCTGCCTTCAGCAGCCGGTGGCTGGCGGAGCCCCGCGGCGGGGCCGGGGCGGGGCGGCCGGGCAGGGCCGGGCAGGGCCGGGCGGCTCCCGCCGCCCCCCGCATCACATGAGGGAACTTCGGGCCAATGGCGCCGCGGCGGGGCCGGGGCCCCGTTCGCTCCCGCGGACGCTCATTCAAAACGCGGCCGGGCTCGGGTGCCCGCAGCCCCGCACGGCGCCCGGGGCTCGGCGGGGCGGGCGCTGCCGGCCGCGATGCCCGGCGCGGCCGCGGGCTGAGGCGGCCGCCCGCCCGCCGCCATGCCGGTGAAGAACCGGTACAACCTGGTGGACGATGGCTGCGACTCCCGCGTCCCGCTGCACAACGAGGAGGCCTTCCAGCACGGCATCCACTTCCAGGCCAAGGTGAGCCCCGGGCGCGCTCCCCTCCCCAGCCCCCGGGGCGGGGGGCGCAGCGGGTCCCCCCCGCCTGTCACAGCCCCGCGTCCCCCCGTGCTCGGGGGCTTTGGCAGCGGCCCCCCGGGCTCCCCCCTCTTTGCCCCGGGCTGGGGGTCCCCGCGGGCCGGGGTCCGGTGCTGTCCAGCACCCACCGGGGTGGCACCCGCTGGCCGCGGGCCTTTGGCCCCGTGGCTCCAGGCCAGGCTCGCCGTGCCCCCCTCCAGCCCTGCCACGGGCTGTCCCTTCAGCTCTGGAAGTGCCCCTGGGCCAGGCAACCGTGGGCCAGGTCTAAGGGAGTCTAAAGAAAACAGCCATCAGTTATGAAAGCCTTACGTTTAATTAGCACAATCAAACAGGTTCTTGCGCTTTTCCCGGTATTTTGCGAGCTGTGTAATCCTTAGGCGCTGCCTTGTGCACCTCGTTTGGGAGCTGGTCTGGGATGACCCCTCCTGACAGCACCATGGACACTGTGCCAGGTGCACGTCCCTGCCCGACCGGGTGCCTGTCCTGTCCCCCATCGGGCAGAACCCCACTCCTGTCACGGTGGGGTAACAGCTCCCTATTCCCTTAGAAACCAGCAGACTATGTGCTCCTTAAATAATAGTGCCTTGCTCCATTTGACCCCTTCACTGCACAAAAAGCAGGGCGGGCAAGGTCTGCAGCCTTCAGGCATCAGAAAGAAATACTGATATCGTCAGAAATTTCGTATTGATCATGAGGAACAGCCTGGCAGCACAGCAGCACTCTCAGAGAGTGACTCCATTGGAATTGGCATTCTGTAGACAGCACAGGGAACGGGTTTATAATTCAGCTGACAAGAAGAACTGCATTTTGCTGGAGCAACTCACAGGCTCACTTCCCCTCTTTGCAGGTGGCCTAACACAGATTAGAAATGGAATTCACGCCTGCTGTCTCCTGAGCTGGAAAGAAGGGGCATATACATTCCAATAAAGCTTTGAAATACAGATTTTGTGCCTTTTGGTTTTCCTACTAAAAGAGCTGTAAGATTTAAGCAGGATATGGGATGAATTTGAATAGGCAGCTAATTACATATTTTAAAAAATTTCTCTTCCTTGGGGGGAGAAAAACAAATAATCTGCGATTTATTGAGTTAAATTAACATTTGCTGGGCTGCACACTGTGCCAAGGAGAAAAAAAAAAATTCTTATTTTGATTTTTAAAAGATGGGAAGCAACTGTACCTTTAACTGAGTGAAACTGGCTTCTTCAGATTGACAGCTGCAGGCATCCAGAGCTGGGGAGTGGATAACAGGCTGTTAGGATGTGTGGGTCTGGGATGGGGTTTGCATTGCTGTAGTAACTGAGCTTGCTTGGTTCTGCTCTATAGTCTGTCTCTTCCAATTAGGCTGCTCATTGTGGCCACATCAGTCAGCTGGGACGCTGACAATGGCAAGGCTGCAGCTGGCTGCAGGTGTCCCTCACCAGGCAATCCTACTGACCACACTCACTCTCTAATCTCCACATTCCAAACTCCCTTGCTTCCCCTGTAATCTTCGGGAGGTCAGAACTGGGAGCTGCTTGCGGAAAGGTGGCTGTTTGGGCAGAGCTTCACGTGCTGTTTTCATGAGCTTCGTGGCTCTGTGTGGGAGCACAGGTACCCAAACTCTGCAGCAAGGCCAGAGCAGGGAGTTTGGGACAATCTCCTCTGGCTCAGCAGTCACCAGCTCTCCTCTTGACCCAATAAATTTAGCAATTTAGCCTGTTCCCCACTGCAGCTCTTTTGTGGCAGACAAAAGGCCAGCTGGCTGCATGGAATTCCTCTGGATTACCTGTGACTGTACTGACAGCCATGGCAGAGCAGGGAAGGAGAGCTGCACACCAAAGAGGCCACAGATCTGGAGCAATACAGCCCTGCTTTCCCCACCAGCCCAGAGGGAAGCCCTGGCTCTGATGCTCCCCTCCCTGCTGCCCTCAAGCTCTTGCGGTCTGAGTTTGGCTCTCCTGTGGTTTACCAAAGGCTATAGCTGAATTTAACTGCTCTTAAAAATGCCATTTTACAAAGGCATTTACAGAAGCAGCAGCAAAGCCAGATGACCTTTCAGATTGCTTGCGGTGTTTATTTCAAGGCAGGAGAAAGAGCAGTAAAGACTGAGCCAGGAGAGCTCATCTCTGAAAGCCCTTTTAAGTACACATTTTACAAGATAAAACCCATTGCAAGCTGCAAGTGTTACAGTGGAGAAATAAAACCAGAACTATGTCAGTAACAGTGATAGCTGTGGGGCTGCTCTTGGGGTATTATTTTGTCTCTGTTCATAAGTATATTATCACCCTGAATGTTTGCAGGGGCCTCCTGATTAGCTGCTCCTCCTTCTCCTTTCCTCTCCGCAAGGAAACAACTTCCAAAAAAACCCCCCTCAACTAAACCACACACCAAAAACCAGATGCAGCTCATGAACCAAATGCTCCTGGGAGGCTCACTAAGCTTTGGGAACTGCCCTCTGCCCCCCCACTGACAGCAGAGATGGGGCCCCACTGGGATCCTGCCAGCGCCAAGTCTGGCACCTGCCCCTGACTGCCAGGGCCACACCTGGCACACACTGGCATTAGTCATCGGGCCCTCACCCTCTCACTCAGATGACATTCTTCCTGTCCTCACCAACGTGCCCCTGACATGCAGTGAGCCACACCACCTCACAGCACGAGAGGCCTTTGCTCCCCACACATTGTGACTGCCCAGGAAGCCGCATATTTTCCTGGTTCCCCAGCCTGAGCTGGCAGCTTTGTGCCTCCTCCACTTGGCAGCACAGGCAGCACTCCTGTGCCTCTGTGCCACATGTGCTGTCACCGGTCCCCCTGTGCAGCAGCAGCTGCCTCCTGCCACCAGGTGCACGAGCAGGTTCTGCTCTGGCGCACAAGCGTTACAACCCAGCACGAGGGCAGAGTACAGGCAGCACAGGGGCAGCAGGAAGCTGCCTGCAGGTCTTCCCTGACAACCCCTGGAGCATCTGCAACATACTGCCATTCCATGCAGGAGAACAGGCAACCAACTCACAGGAGGCTCTAAGTGTTCTGGTAGAGGTGGAGGTGCTGGGAACCCACCCACCATCTGCCACGTCTCAGACCCCAGCAAGGGGCCGAGTTAGAACTGGAGCCTACACTGAAATGCTGACACTCAACACCAAGGGCAGCCCAGTCTTACCATGGTTAGGACTGCAGCTCTTCTAAGCAGAGTTAAAAACAGGGGTGTAGGGGACAGATTTGGGTGGGCTTACCAGGATTCTACAGACAGCTGAGCTGGTCCAACCAAGCAGGGACAGTGGTGTCCAGGGAGACACCTTCAATCTGATGGTCCAGACTGAAAACTTAGGCCAGAATCAGAAGCCTTTTCCAGGAAAGCTGTTTGCAACCTTCCAACTCTTACATGCTTTTAGTTCTGAGCCTTTTAAAAGCAGGTGGAGCAGGGAAGAACAAAGGATGGACAGTCCCATTTTCAGACCCACAGGATTGTAACTCAATTAGCAGCAGACATTGCCCTGCAAAGCACTGGTAAAGGCACATCCAGAATCCAAATGAGGTCAGAACCTCACACCTGACCTTAAAAATCCATGAACTCGCTGACTTTGATAACATTATCCACCACACATATTCCTATCATCTCCTGGGTCAAGAGAGTCTAGCCAAGGAGGGACTAAATAAATGAGAGATGCTGTTTGTTTTGAAGAACACCATTGACCTGTGCATTGCTGAACAGATATCTCACTGTTCTTTCAGTACATCGGCAGCTTGGACGTCCCCAGGCCCAACAGCCGCGTGGAGATTGTGGCAGCCATGAGGAGGATCCGGGTAAGTTCAAAAGAGCTGAGCCCACGTGGAATAAAGGGTTACATTCCATGGAGTGACTTGGTCACAGTGTGCTGTTCTGCATTCCCCCCCAGCCCTTCCTATCTGCAGCTCAAATCTCAGCACAGTCGAGTTTGTAACAAGCTTCTCCTGAAATTCCCAAGGCATCTTAGGAGAGATCCATCCCCTACTCTTTGCAAAAGGATCAGTTAGCAAAACTCAAACATAAACCCCTCTTCTGTGCTGAGGAGGTATGGGGCTTCTCCTTGACCCTAAGAGATGTATTTATCCTGTATGGAGCTTTGTGTGTGTGAAAAATAAGCTGAACACAATCTGCTCCACAAAAGCACTTAAATTCATTGACAGTTCCAAATATACTGTGTTATTATATATTGACACATCGGTGGCCTGACAGATGTGATGGATGTAAATCCCATCTGACTAGACTTTGTGGATTCTGCTGCTCATGGAATAATTTGCTGCTCTTCCCATCCTCCAGTACAGTTTTACAGTTCTTGTTTCTCACCACCAAGCCTGTGCTCTTCCTCCTCTACCCCTTTGTTCTGCAGAGCAGGCTGTGAATGGTCACCAGATTTAGCTGTGATTAGCAGGGTGGGTAGCTCACATCTGCTTCATGTATAACCAGTTCAAGTGCATCTCCCCCAAAAGGCAGTGCAGCTGCTGTGTCTGGCTGAAGTTTTGCAGGGGTCTTAATTCTGAGGCTGTTCATATGTCTCACATCAGCTGAAGCAGGTTTGAGACTCTTCCATCTAAAGCTTTGAAGGGATTATCCTATTTTCTCCCCTCCCCCCACAGTGTTTAACCATCTAATTTTCCTTCAGAATAGTGCTTTTTAAACTTAGCCTGTAACTGGCTGGGGAGCTGATGTATTCATCTCCAGCCAAGCTCAGAAATGACATTCCCCTCCCTTTGCCTGCTCAGACTATTAGCACAGCTCTTGCTCAGAACACAGTGCAGCAGCAGTCTAAATTGCCTGGTTATTTATGGAACAGGTGAACATCTATAGGAAGCAAAGGCAGTAGGTGAAGACCACCAGGGCATTTTAGGTGCTGGCATAACTACTGACAGTTTTTCATCTGAATCAGTATTTATCATCAGATTTGACACCGCACTTCTGCTGATCTTTGCCTGGATAACACCCTTGACAGAAAACCTCGAAAAAGCAAATCATATTTTAATATCACTTAAAGTGTTGCATTCCATTTTCACACCTGCTGTTGCCACAATGGTACGTGGTTCAGAGCCTTGGGAGTGCAACAGCATGCTTGAGTGTACAAGAAATATAAAAACCCACTTCTGCATCCCTGGATGCCATCAGTTAATCTTATCACACAATATTTTTAAAGTAGGCATCCTGTATTCTATCGTGGGTTTTTAATCTTGGAAGCCTGTTCCAAAAAGGGAGGGCCTTCCCTTTTCATGTGCACATTGTACAGCAGGATCTTATTCAGACACTTCCTGGCTGCTGAGCGGAAGATGCTCCTCTATTGAAGATAGTTAATTGGCACTGATCCTTAATTAGAGCATAAAGAATGAACTGGGAGGTCTTTGAAGAGAATTCTAGTGCACAGAGTACCCAACCTAGGAACTGAGGGAAGATGGGGTTTATTTATGTAGCATTCATTTGCATGCAGAGGCCTTGCCTGTACTGGAGTTTTTTCCCATGGGCTCTCAGCAGCACCAGTTGCAACTGGGAGGAAACAGTGGAAGAAGCTGTTGAGGGAAGTGAGTATTCTGCTGCCACATTATTGTGAGTGGTGGTGCCTGTTTGCACTGCAAGCGTGAGTAAGGTCCCGCAGCCCTGCCAAGTGCTGGCAGGGGCACGTCGTGCTGGAGCTTTCATCCTTTGTGCTCTCCAGTGTTCCACTGGAATTCTCTACTGGAGCGGAAGGGAAAAGTCGCACGGTACAAGCCCCAGCACAACATTCCCTGTGCTGCTCCCTGTGCCCTGTGACACGGGAGAGGCGGGAGCCAGCCCACAGCACAGCCAGGCTGTTACTCACCGCTGCTGCCGCGCCGGGAGGGACACAGGGAGGAGGATGAGGAGTCACAGCTCCCTTTTCCAGGCTGTGACAGAGCTGGTTACTCTAGTTACTCATCGGTAAATTGATACAAGCTCCAAAACTGCCTTCCCACTACAATGTCTCACTGCTGTGATGAAAAGCGCTTTCCCCAGGGAAAAGCCTCCAGCTACCCAGCACTCCAAGTGCCCTGAGAGGGCCATAAGGGAAGTAGCAACTCCAAATGCTAAGCCTTGTCCTGTGTTTATGCTGGCCTCTTCTACCAGTTGCACATGAATTACACCAGGGAACTGGGGAGCAGTTCAGTGGGATTCTCCATGCATTAGAGAGCAGCCTGCTTACAGACTTTGCTCTCAGGGAGCCTCAAACAACACATTTTAGCATTAGCCCGCTGAAATCGTGACCTGCTCTTTGGCAGTAAGTATTTAAGATGCACTCTCCTAGTAAAGCTTAAATCCATCTTCCAGGCTGAATGGATGCTTGTAGAATTGCTAGCAATACTCCATTAGTCACACATTAGATTCCCATTTCATAACAGACTGGAAAACCTTGTCTCATCATGTTCTATGTTTCCACTGGAGGGAATGCAAATGCAATAGGTAGAAGAGGGAAGCTGCTGTTCTTAGCTTCCCATTATGCAGAGCTAGACAACTTTAAGTTTGCTAATCCTCCCAATGGATTATTAGCTGCATACAGCTGCCATGTTGTTATTATACGATCAGAGTTCAAACTAATCCCTCTACCTCTTGCCCTGGCAGGGGAGGTGATGAAATGAGTTAGCTGCTTGGATAAGTACACTGTACTCTGACAGGCATGTTAAGTGTCTGTTTATCAGAGTCCAATTCATCCTGCAGCTCCAAGCACCCAGGCAGGAATTCCTCCACCTCCCAGGGAGCAGCATCTGCTGCCTGCGGCTGCCCGAGGCCATCCAGGTCTGGGTGTCTGACAGCTCCTGCTCACGCTCCTGTGCTCCGTCAGCGTCCTGGTGGAGCTGGCTTTCTGCTGGAGTGGATTCATCTGCAGGTATTTGAGCCTTCTCAGCACTCCAGGGAGCTTATGCACAAGGTTTTTCCTCCTGCACAAGTCAAGTGGTTGCTAATGTGAAGATGGGTTTCGTAAAACACAAAATGTTTCCTTGAAGCTCCTGAGGTTGCTCAAAATATCTTAGTCTGGAAGACCAGGCTTTAAGTGCAAGGTTAATATCACCACATTATCCTGCATCCATTCCCCAGAGCCAGCACTGACCAGAGCAGAGAGTCAGCTGTTCCCTTCCTAGAGCAACACTCCCCTCAGTCCAGCACTTCACAGCCAGTCGAGCAGCCCCAGTGAAGTGCTGCTATTTTGAGTGGTGAGTTGTACAAGGACAGAGTGGGAGTAAGTGTCAAAGCCTGTCATCCCCACAGACAGCCTGCTGCAGCAATTCCCCAAGACACTCCATTTAAATACCTCTAAGGCACAGAATCAGCTTCCTTGGAATTTGCACTTACATATCTCTGAAGCCTAGAAATTTCAGTTCTGTTTGGAAGGTCTAGCTTGGACCTAAGCAGGTATTGACACTGAGAAAGGCGCCAGATGTTGGATTATTTAATCATTCCATAAGGGAACAGCCAGCTGGTGCAGTGCCCATCCAAACACCAGGATGAACAAACAAGAGGCAGGCATCCAGACTACTGTTTCTTCTGTTACCTCCACATTTCTTGCACTTAATTTAATCAATAAGCCTTTTTCCCCAGAGGCCAGTGTGCCAGAGAAACAAACATTTATAATTCTTAACACAGGATATATCAGAGGTGCCTGAGTTCTCCTTGGTGTGAGAACTGGGTTCTCACTTCAGCCTCCCTCTTGCCCTGATCACTCTTACTGCATCCATGCTTTAAGCAGAGCCTCAACACTCTGCAGTTCCTCCACATGGTATTTGAGTGAGGAAGTGCAATCCTGCCACACTGCAAGTCAGAGTGACTGCCAAATATCAACTGGTAGTGCTGAAGTGCGACATGACAGCAATTTAAATCAGGATGAGTAAGTTACAATCCTACAGTTGCAAACTTGAGAAGCAGAGGCAGCAGAGACAGCCACACAGAACCTGCCTCTGCACTCCAGCAGCTCCCAGTCTGAGAGCTGGGCTGGCTCACACAGCAGCTCACTCTCAGAGCCCTGCCAGGCTGTAAATTGCAATGGTTCAGGAGCAAATATGGATGTGATTTATCTGCTCTTGCCACAGAAGGAGAGGAACCAGGTGGACAGCTGGCAGAGGGCAGGGCGACCGCCTTCAGCCCTCTCAGCTTAATTTATCACTGTGATAGAGATGTTTCACAGACCCATTAGTGAGATTGTTCTAGAACAGTTCCCTCAGTTTTCCCAGGCACACAGCCTTCTCACTACACATATATAACTTGGTCCAAGACATCCTTGACATACAGCCCTTCTCTTCTCCAGGCAGCTGGTGCCCAGAGCAGGGGTGTGTCCCATTATCCAGCCCACCCACAAGACTGCTCAGCTCCAGGCACTACGGTCTCAAAAACACCAGTTACTCCCAGGGTCCCATCCACAACAGGCATCTGAGCCAGTTTAAGGTTTCTACCACACAAGATTAAGCTAATTGGGTTTACCTTTCCAGGCCCTGGCAAAATAAAGCAAGTGTTTTCAGGATGGTAATTAAGTGTTAATTGCAGCTAAGTTTAGCCCTAATGCCTCATTAGTTTGTTTTCCTCTATTTGTTACAGCTATAGCAGAGTCTCCAGCTCAAGGAGGGGGATCAGGATGGGCTTCCCAGGAGGCAGGATTCCCACCGTGTGCTCTGAAGGTCCTACCTGAGCCTTGCCAGGCAGCCTCTTACCTGCTCCCATCCAAGAGGAAGAGACTGGGTGGGGAGCCAGAGACCCCTAGACCTCTAATTAGGCTCTGATTAGAATCTAGGCAGCAGCCCTGCAGAATATCTAGTGTGCCCACACACCCATTTCCATGATCCAGCAGATTTTGCACCCATTCCTATTACACCTTCACTGGAGCCTTCCCCAGCCCAGCCCCCCGGCAGGTTCTCTGCCCTCTCCCATGCCCGAGGGCTGGTTAGTGGGTTTAACTGGGGCAGGGAGCCCTGGAACTGCCACATTCAGTGCACTGCTCTACTGGAAAGCTTGTGACTCTTCCACACTGCAAACAGCCCCGAGTTTGGTTCCCACAGCCTGTTTGCTGGTCCTTAGGAAGATAAGGGACATGACAGGGCTGGCACCCTCCATTAAGTGATAACAGGCACATTTCAGGCCTTACCTTTGTGCAGCACAGGATGCTGCAGGAGGTGAGCCCTCTGGCAGAAGGTGTGGCAAGAATCCATTTCTCCAGGCAAAGCAAGTGGGCTCAGCTTGAGCACCTCTCAGACACTGCTCCTCATCCTGCTTCCAGGAAAGGCTTCCTTTCCTGCCACTGAGTTTTAGAGCCACTCCCCTTTCCCAGTCTGCCCTGCAGCCCTAATTAGCCAAAACACCAGGTGGGACTAATGTCCCTCATGTCCCTTGCCATGAAGGCCCAAGGTTGGGTTTGGAAGGGTGGGTGATGTAAGTACAGCTCTTTAGGCCTCTCTACACGTGTCACCCAGTCCGTGGTCACCTTGGCAGGCTCAGGTGTGCCCTATGCACATGTTGCTTTCCTGGCCTTACAGAAAAGTGTAAGTTCATAAACTGAAGAAATGGCTTTCAAAATGTGGAAGCTGCTTTTCTAGAAGAATCAAGTCTGCCCTGTTTCCGACTAACCCAATCTTGTTTTACCCATTGTCTGCTGTTCCCATTATCATAACACAAAGGGAAGAAGCTCTTAATGAGCTGGTTTTGCAGTGGCACCATGCACAGCGTTTCTAGGCAGCGTTGTGTGACTGCGGTGGAGAACTGACTGTGCTCTGCTTGTACATCTTGAGTGGGAGGAGAGGAAAAAACACCTCAGATTACACAAGAATCCAGCCTTCTGCTCACTACCTGGGGGTCTTACCGTGTCATAGAGCTGCTCCACTGACTTACAAACTCCTGCAGATTTCCACCCTGCTCATCTCCAACCCTAAATCACCCCTGGACTTCTTGCCACAGAATAATTAGTCACCTTCTGTCACTTCTGAGCTGAAACAAGTGGGGACTGGCCAAGCTGTGAATACAGGCCACTGTGACAAAAGACAGCTTAGGGCTTTTTCACTAGCCACATGCTATGACCCAGTTTTTGAGGAGTGGCCAGTGACTAGAGATGCTTCAGTTCTTCCAGCCTGTTCAGTGTATGATTGATAACAGATGGGTGGAGGGATCAGTCAGTGAAATGTGTCATCTCCAGGCAACGGCGACCTTTAGTGCCTTCCTCAGAGTGCTCAGAACTCCATGGCTTCTCCAGCGAGGGGGTGGAACAGGGAGGCACATTAATACTGTTTTGCATGAGAGTCATGGTGGATTGGAGTTTAGTTGAAGGCTAATAAAAGCAGCAGTTAAATAGATAAAAGCTAAATTAAAATGTTAGTGCTAAATAGAACAAGACAGATTTTTTGTCGAAGGCTGAATCTTGGCAATGAAGCAGGTACCTTTTAATTGTAAAATAAAGTGCCTTTAACAGAATTATCATTATATTACTGAAGCGTTTAATTTCACTAGCTAAAATATCAGAGTATGAGATCTCTGCAAAGCTTTTATCTAGTTTGAAATAGAGAGGCTTTTTCACCAATTATGTTCCTGGTTGTAGAGTATTACAGAGATGAAATACAATGGCTTTCAAATTACATTCTGGTGGAGAACACTCAGCCACGACTCAAAGCTGCTGCTTTGTTGGTGTCTGAAAAAATGTAATTGAGATGGTAACCAGAGTGTAGCAAGGATATTGGATTGGCTTGGTAACGAGGAGGTGCCTCAGTCTGAGTGACAACTGCAGGGGCACAGAAGCTGGGGTTGCCTGTGGGGTGGAGCAGAGACCCTCCTTGTGCAGCCAATACAAGTGCACAGGGGGATTTCCAGCAGAGCAGGGGGATGTGTTTCAGGATGGCCTGAACAGGATGGCCCATGAAGATGCAAATACTTAAACCTGTCCCATGGATGAAACCATCTACATGCAGGGAAAAATAAAAACCAAATCAGCCTTTGGCTGTGGTGTAACCTCCTGCCCTGACTGAGCCTTTCTGGTCCTTAGGTTGAGTCTGTGCTGGACACAGCAGGAGGGCCAGACCCAGTGCCACAGCAATGGGTGCTCTTGTAGATGTTGTCTTGATTTTGTCCTTATGGATCAGTGTTCTGAGGAGATGGGACCCTGAGGGACCATGACCACAAAGCCAAATTCAACCTACTGAAATAAGATTTGCTAACAATAGCTTGGTCCTACATTTGCTTTCTTGGTTCTGTTTTTGTTCTGTACTAAATGAGGCCTGCAGGCAAACAGAATCAGTGCCACTTGACATAATACTTTGACAAGCTACTTCATGTTTTGACCAAATTACTGTATGTTAAACCTGCAGAATGAAAGTCTTGACTGGGTCCCTGGAAGGAAGGATGCTTTGATGAGGGAGAAGGGATTTTTCAAAGGCATTACAGAATGATTTTCTTTCTTTCCTGCAGCAGTGATTAAACATTCTTTAAATGTCCTTTCCCTGGGCCAGATGGGTTATTTGGACTAATTGGCAACAGCCTGACAGTTTTCAGGACACCTGAGTCACTTCCCACTTCCTCCATCCTTCTGTCAGTGCTGCTGCAGAGATCCTGCCTTGGGTGGGTCTGCTGGGGGGGAGGATGTGGCCCTGTGCATTCCAGGGAGCATCACAGGCCAGGGCCCTGGATCACCTGCTCCCTGCACAGCCAGGTCCAGCGTAGCCCCAGGAATCCCCCCCAACCCTCTGAGCTCCAGGGGTTTCTTTCTAAAAACCAAATCCTTTTTGTCACATGAAGAAGAGCAGCGGGATGTGTTAAGATCAGAGGCAGTGTGATGGAGGACAGGGCAGTCCCAGCTGCTCCAGGAGGGTGTAAGGCACACAGGCACTCTTCAGGCACGTGGTAGAACTGGCCCAAATGCTGGTGTTTGCCACCTGTCGAGTACCCTGTGCCTGTCACAGAGCCACATGCAGCACATGGAGCACTAAGGTTCAGTGATCCCAAACCATCATGGACCAGTTCAGTCCTGCTGCAGCCTGTGCTCCTGCTGCTAATGATTTGCAGGGCATCAACTTCCATCCCAGGCACACTTTCCTATTTCCATATTGCTGCCCCCCCAGGGCAGTGCTGGTCTCCTCCTTGTCTCGCTTCCTTGCACCCAAGCTGGTGGCAGGAGCAGCTGAGAGCTGGGGCAGGGAACACTCTCTGGGGTTAATCACTGACCTGTAGGTGAGCAGTGCAGGTGCTTTGATGTCCACAGCTTCACACCTTGCTGCCAACACCACTGCTAGCCCATGGACACTGGGAATGGCACTGGGGACAGGGCAGGGCTCAGGAAAGTGGAACAAGCATCTGCCCCGAGGGTGGTCACTGCCAAGCAGGAGGACATCAGCATTTCATAGCTGTATTTGCTGTGAGAAAAGGTGCATTCGGGTGGGCTCCCACTCTGTGTACCTGCTTTTCTAGCTGTCTGTAATGAGTTCTTCGTCTTTCTTTACCTGTCTGTGAAGTATTTGCACACCCAGGTACTGGCCCCATCTGCTTGCCTCTGCCTGTGCCCCTGGCTGTGATGCTCTGGTACAGTTTTGATGACAAGACCTCTATGACAACAAGTACTGATACTGTAAAACCCTCTTTTTCCATAATTTCCAGTATCTAAACCCAGGCTCTCCTCTCATCACGATTCAGTAATCTCAGTAGTTCCCCTGAGGCTAATGGTGTCCTTGAACTGCTTAATATTCTGGAGTTTTGGAAATGACACAATTAGCATTGAATTTCCTTTCTCTTACAGTAGCAGTCTCGTTTCCAAGTTTGAGCAGGGCTTCATGGACAATTTGAGGAGAACCCAGAGACCTTCCTTTAGCACTTGCAGTTTTATTGGCACTCAAAAATCTCTAACCAAGGCCCAACTGGTGAGAAGCAGCATGTCAGCCGTGCAGTGCCTGAGTCTGCTCAGGGCTGCACACCTGGGTAGTGCCAGCTGGGACTGCCAGGGGCAGCCTGGCAAGAGAGGGGCGAGCTCCCTTCTGTTTTTGTCTTCACTTTGCTGTATTCCAGAAATGCACATGATACAAGAGCTCTTGGGCAGATTCCAAAAGCCATTTGTGCCCCGTGTGTTGTTCAGAACAACCAAGACTCTTTCTGAAGTCAATGGGAATTAAGAATTGTCTGCTTTAGAAAATCCCTCTTAATAGTTGCATCTGAGCCCTGGACCTGACTCTGCTGATTTTCCTAAGGAGGCAGGATCTTAAAGCACCGCTTGCCAAGTCTTCACTAACAGACCTTCCCCACACAGTCCCTGTGGCCTTACAGGGACCGACCCCCTCCGAGCTCAGTGGCCTGTTCCTGGCTGGAATTGCTGTGCTGTTGCTGCTCTCAGATGCAAACACATGCTTTCAGTGCAGTGCTTGGAGGTCGACTGTAAGTCACTGGGCTTTCTGTAAGAAATGTTTTCTCAAGTGGGAACTGTTGGAGATCGATAGTATTAACAGCTACACAGGAAAGGTCTCCTTGCCTGGGAATAAAGCAGATTATTTTGGTCCCTGATTGTCTCAGACCAGCACATAGCAAGGCTGTTCATGGAAGTTGCTGGCATTGAGGAGTGGAAAGGTTCAGCTGCACCCAGGGCTTGAGCTAACAAAGAACTCTTTGCCATGTAGGAGAACAAAGCCTGATTGCACCTAGCAAAGGACTCATGGAGCCTGGCCTGCACAGAGCTCAGCATCCCCCATTTTCATTCTGGTCTAGTTTGTAATCAAGTACTGGTTCTGAATGCAAATGGAGATCAAGTCTTCATTATAGCTTGGATTTTGCTTGCTCAAAGATAAAGGTGCCAAGTCCAGCTTCCTGACTCTGCTGTGGATATGCAAAGAAAATGCTAATTTCCCCAGTAGGTGGCTAGGAGAAACACAGAGCTGGTGGACAGCACCCGAGATGCAGATGGGGTGTGATAGCAAGTGTGGAAGCCAGGAGATGTTCCCTCCCTGCAGCACTTACCCAGAGCAGGTGTTAGTCATGCAGATGTAGCTTCTCCAGATTCTCAGCAGCAAGCTGGATTCCTCCTTCTCCTTTGCATAAGTATCCAGCTGGGAGAACATACTCAGCATCATCTCCTCCACATCCCAAGGTCATGGAGGCTTTAAAGGAGGAGGCTGCAGAGCAGCACCAGGTGCTGGGAGTGGGGAACCACTGTAGGTCACACCTGGCCCTCCTGGGAGCAGGGGCTGGGTTGACTTAGTTATTGAGTTGAACATGTGGGACCTTCTCTCCTCAGCCTTCTCCATGTTTACCTCACCTGCTCTGGGCCTCGGGAGCACCGACATTCCCTCTCCATCCCTGCACTCAGGTGGCTCCCAGCCCGCCTCTGCCACCTCCACTGTGCCATCCTCCTTCTCTTGGGCTACCTGCACTAAAATAGCATCCTTACATAAACACAGTGTGTTGCATTATTTAGAGGCCAGAAACCCTGGCACCTGCCTTTGTCAGAGCCTCAGCATGGCCGTGGGATTAGGGTTTCTCCCTGTCTCTGTGCCGTGCCAGTGTGAGCCCCTGCCAGGACCCTCATTAAGCCCCCACCCCACACACTGCAGCCCCCGCAGCCTCACCGTGGTGGGTCCTGCCTGTCTCCCGTGGCCATGGACTGCTCGTGGGCTGAACAGTGCTCTGCTTCCTCAAAGAACACCATCACAAACACACCTGTGAAGAGCCACAGAAGAACAAAATTTGCTTTCAGTTTTCATTCTCTCTCCAAGCAGCCCTGTTAATCACCCCTGTTCCATCTCTCCCTCCTGCTTCTCTGAGAGCACCAGCTCCTCTTTTTCCTCTGAGAACAGCTTAGCCAAAATACCTGAAGTGATCCAGGAGCATCTCCCCTGCTGTGGCCTGTCAGGCTCATGGGGAGGGGTGAGTAGGGCTCCAATATACAACAGGGATTTTGGAGCAAGCAGCAGAAATCCTCAGTTGCCTCCTGCTCGTGTCTTTGTAGGAGCAGTATCTGGTGGCCTGGCCTGGCCCTGCCAGCGAGGTGCTGAGTAGCTGTCACTTGGCAGAGAGTGGCTGTAACCAGAACAACTGAATGAATGAAGTAGAAAATGAACATTCTTGCTTTGTGAGTGAGGAACAGACACACAAAATGCTCCAGTACCTTCCCACAGCCATACAGGGGGTCTGGGGCTTTTCCATGAAGCTCTGAGCTTGCTGCAGAGTCCTGGCTCCTGCTCTTTAGAGCTCTGTTGTTTGAACATTGATGAACAAGGTTTAAAGCAATCCAGTCTCCTACCTTGCTTCTTGTCCTACATATCAGTCTGGAGGACAACTAGGATATGAAACATGTACTAAACCAGGACTTTCTCTTCAGGGCCTCATGACACCAATGTTTATAGGGAAATAGAGAATTACTTGAAGGTATTGCAGTGTATAACTGCAGTTTCACTTCTCAGGGTTATTTCAGGTAAATCTGACCTGCTTCTAATGAAATTAGCACTTTTTATCTGCAATAACCTAGCAGCTCTTCCAGGTAGGGACCATTTTCATGCTCATGTGCACTCTGCCTGGTACATGGACTCCGTTGGGGTGGGGTCCCAAGACACTACTTCATTACTGAAGCTAATTAATCATCCAAGGCACTGCAGAGGGAAAAGGTAATTTGTTTTCTCCTGCAAAGTGAATAGAGGTAGAGAAGAAAATAAGCTTCCCTATGAGCTGGGGTTGGCCTGCCCTGGCCAGACAAGGACTGAAGGGCCATGTGTGGGAAAGCTCCCTATTAAACCTGGGGACAGCAGGGAGCTCCTGGAAGTGACAGTCACACAATGGTGCTTTTGTCAGAGAGGCACCAAAGGCCAGATGATGTCACCTTGTGCTGGGCTGTGAGGCTGCTTGTGCCTCTCAGGATGGAGCTCAGCAGCATTGCACTATCTCTTTAATAGGGAGGAGGCAATGAAAAGGCTGCTTTTATCCCACCCTTTTTTAAAGCAGACAAGTAGCTTTGTTCTAGAACAGTCTGCGGGTTTTCAGAGGTGGAAAAGACTAATTACAGAGCTTCTGCTAGCCCTGGTCTCCCCACCAGCTCCCATCACCTGCAGGAACCCTGCTCACCCCCATGAGTGTAACTCTGATCACTGTCTGCTCCACATCCTTTGGACTGGCTCAGAGGAATATCTGAACTCCAGCCATGTCCTTTGCCATCTCACTTTAGGTGGAAAAATCAAGTTATCCTTAAAGGCTCTATGAGGCCTTAAAGGCAGTCTGAGACCTCCCAAGGGTAAGATCTATTGAAGATGAGGAGAAAGGAGATGAAGAGGAAGGCCTGTATTAACATGTCCATCTGAATGCTGTGAAGCAGGATTCCTCAGATGGCAAAGGAGACCTGGATAAAAAAGAGCTCTTTCCCCTCCTTCTCCTTACCTGACCAGCCAGGGCAGCATCCTCACAGCCCCTGCCCGAGGTCAGCCAGCACCACTGGCCACCCAGGGATCCTCTGTGATGGGCTGGGGTCACATTTCCTTGCTGCCCTTCCAGGGACTCCCAGAAACCCAGGAGGGCTGTGATAGCTCCTCAGCTCGCTGCGTGGGCAGCAGTACTCGGCATCTACAGAGGGTTTGCTGGATGGTGGAAGGAGCTAATTTAAATGAGAAAAAGAGACTTTGGGTATGTTGCCAGCATTCTTCTTGCCTATTGTACTCCCCCTTCGGTTTCTGCTTTCCACTGAACAGTTTTATGTTTCCAAGGATCATAAATTCTCATTTTTCCACTGGGCAGGAGGTGCTCTCCTGGTCTGTAGCGCTTCCTGCGTCGCTTTTGTGTCCGTGTTGCCCAGTTACTGCAGCACAGCCCCAGACTATGCCTGGCCACAGTCACAGCGGCCACGGCCCCAGGAGCGTGTGCTCCGACGGGCACGGGGAGTTCAGAGGATTCAGACAGGCACATCCTTCCCCAGAGGGACAAAGGAAGGGCCATAACCCAGCGGTGTCCAGACGGAGCCGCGGGGAGGCCAGCGCTGACCGGTGACGGCAGCGGCTGTCACAGGAAGGTGGGATGTGATGCTGAAGGGGGGATCAGAGGCTGGACCACAGCCTGCTGTCCAAATGGTGTGGGAACTGACACTGCTCCTTGTCAGCTCTGAGGCGACACGCAGAGCTCGGCTAAGCTGCGCTGGCTGGGAGAAGAACTCTGGGGTTTTCTGTAGCATCGGCTCCAAGGGCAGCACTCCCAGCACCCGCCGTTCAAACAGCAGCCGAGCTCATGCCCTGTCCTCCCTGTCCTCACAGTGTCAGTCACTTCGAAATTAATCACATTCCTGAGCTTGAAATACTTGGATTCATCATGGTTTTAATTCCTAAGGTGGCCCTGGCATAGTCCCGGAGGTCGCACACCACAGTGGAGGGAAGGATGCCAGGCTGGGAGCAGGGATGGGGGTCCTGCCAGGGGGATGCTGTCGGGGGGCAGAGCCAAGCTCATTCCCACCTCCTCATTGCCATGCTCCCTGTGTCCCTCTGGCAGGCTGGGCTTGGGAAGGGGCTGGGACTGGTTATTGTTGAGGGGTTGTTTATGGACACATAGATCCTGCACCCTGCCAGGCCGGGCCGGGGCGAGGGGAGGCCGAGGGCAGGGCAGCAGGCTGAGGGTTGGCTGCAGAATTTACGGCTGCAGGAAGAAGTCGTCCATTTCCAAGCCTGTGGCATCTTCCTTTGGGCATGCAAATAAGTCACAGTACCCAGCTGTGATTTGGAGCATTGACACACTTCTGTTTAAAAACCTGGAGAGCCTCTGCCTTGATTTCCCTTAATACAAGTTAAAACACCATTTGAACCATGGCCAGGAGCATGTTCTGGCCCTGCTGCTCCTTGTTAATGAGGAAGATGCATTTTTTGGAAGCAGAGTCTGCCTCCAAGACCTGCAAACTCTCTATTTTATGACAGTTTTCATTTGCATAATGAAGGCCCTGATACCTTCGGTAATTAATCACATTAAGAATTGCTTCCTTGAATAACTGTATTCATGCAGGTTGTTCCTAGTGCTGGAAACTGCACATGATTTCCAATGTGCATTAGCCCAACTTTCATCAGCAGATGGAAGCTGGTAACTGCATGTGTAATTTATATCTGCTTGGGTGGAATTATCCAATGAAATATGCATCACACGGCGCCATTAACATTTCTAGTCATACAGTCTTTAGCTCGTGGGTAAGTTAATATTACATGCCAACAGTGTCTGGGACCGTATGAAAGGCAAGGACTTGAACATGGGGATTTAAAAGCAGAAATGGAAAGTATTCCAGGTCAGACATAGAAGATATAGAATTAATGACGCTGCTAAAATAAATGAGATTAATTGCCCTTTTTTGACCTGCATTTTTTTTAATAAAGTCTCCCATCTTGCCTCCCTAGTTAAGAAAGCTGCCAGGCTGCTGAATTGCTGCCTGCAAGGGCAACTGCAGATCCTTTAGCATCCACAAAGCTCTCCCCCATAGGACACCACAAGCAGCAGGGGAATAACGATTGAATTGTGGAAGGCAGCAGAGATAAATGCTGCTGTGTGGGTTTGGATTGTCGGTAACCTTGACAAATCCGGGGGAAAAAAATCACGTCAATTCAATAGTAAGAAAAAAATCAGTGGCTAGACTTCACTTTGATGACAGTGCCAGGAGCCTCATGCCGGGATGGAGGTTGGTTTGTGCATGACCATTTTATAGGAGAAAGTCTGCAGCCTTTGGGTGCGTTTTTCCATGGGCTTTTTTGTCCTTACATAAATCACGGTTCATTAAAATACTGATTCCTGCTTGATAGGAAGCAATTAAATAAGTGACGCTGCATCCCACCTGCCTCTTCTGTGGAGAGGTGGGGAGAGAGTCCAACCCGAGCTCACGTGGGGCTCTGCCCATCCCTGCTCCTGGAGCACGGTGCTCTCACCCAGCTGGTGTTCCTGCTGCCTGTGCTAGGACATCCTACAGCTCCTGCTGCCTCAGGGGTTTCACCCTTCAGAAAGGATTTTGGGGCCCATTGAGTTTTAACTGTTTTGGGGCCGAGCTAATTCCGACCACAGCTGGGCCCCCAGCCCTCCTGTGCCCTGACCAGGTGCTCCCAGGAGGATGCAGCAGTGGCCACGAGCTGCGTGGAGTGAGAAGAACCAACAAACTCCTTCCTCACTGAGGATGCTGTGGCAAAGGGCCACATCCAGCTCACAGTGCTGTGCAGCTCTGCCTGGAGCTGAACCCTGTACCTGTCCCGAAGCCAGGCTGGGGAGGTGCTGTGTGGGAGCTGGCTGGAGTTCCCTGGGATTAGAGCCTTGCCATCCCTCCTGGCAGCACCCGCAGATGCGCTGCCGCTGCTCCCAATTGTTCCTTTCTGTCCGAGAGAGAAAGAAAAAGCATCTCTGCAAAATCCAGGCTTGGACTTTGCTTAAAGCCTTTGAGTAAAGAGCCTTGTTTGAATGTAATTGCACCCCTGTTGCTACAATGGGAAAATACACTGTATTGCTCTTTCTTGGAAAGCTCAGCTAGTATTTTCCCAGCCATTTGTGTATAAAGAAAGATAAACAGCTCTCTAGCGGGCAGAACAGTCTATCCCGGGTTTATTGACATTCACGGAAGCAGGCAAGGAGAAACAGTTTGGTGAGTGCAGGGGAGGGGGAGCAGCTGGGCTGGGGGCACTGGGCACGAGGGGCTGCCTGGGTGGAGGGTGGGAGAAGCCCTCTCAGGTGCTGGCCATGGTGGGCCCATCTGCCTGGCCTCAGACCCGCACACAGCACATCCCTGTGGGCCCCCCTGGCAGTCTGCAGGATGCCCTCACCACCTCACCCTTCCTCTCACTCCTCCCCATAAATAAAAAACGTGTATAGCAAATTTAGTTCCAGGTTCACACGCAATAGCGCTATAGATAGATTTTTAAAGAGCTTGTCTGAAAGTAATAATTCATGGGGAGATCAAAAGGCTGTGGTTTAATCCAGGGTCTGTCTGATACCATAAACCTTGAAGAGTGCTAACAATTCAATGAGCAGCATCAAAGGCCTGATACACATGAAAGCCACCCAATTTTCTGTCTGTAAGGCTTACAATGGGTGCTGAGGAGCTGGGAAGATCTGCATCTTCCCTGCAGAGCTTGGGTGACAGAGCCACACACAGTCCTTCAACTTCAGCCTCCCAAAAGAGGTGCCTGGACTCTGTTAACACCTCAAGTGCTCCCTGCACCTCCACTGCCTGTATAAAGAGATCAGAGTTCTAATTAGGTGTCTAATTACATGGCCTAGGTAGACTTCAGACTGCACTTGGCTGCTTGGCATCACCTTGTGCTCCACATCCACAAATCACACGGGCTGCTTTGGTTCTCCAAAGTGACGTGACAAAGCGGCGGATTTCAGATAGGGAATGCAAAAAATATGGGGTATCAAAAAGCTGTATTTGGAACTGAAAATAGTGCCTAAAATGGGGGCAGGAAGGATGAGTGCTGTAAACACCGGTCCCCAGAGTGGAAGGGCTCTGCCATGCTTCTGACTGACAGTTAAAGCAACATTTAAAAGCCAGTGTTTAATTTTTAACACAAATGGAGGTGAGCTCAGGCTGCAGGCACCTGCAGGTGAGGAGCTGGGGTTTTCTCCAGAGATCCTGATCCCACAGAGGTTAATGTGATTATGCAAATGACTGAGCTATAATTGCGTTACTGCCGCCCATCTGGCCCTCCCTGCAGCTCCTAAGAGATTTTATATTCCCTGTGCACCGCAGCACTGACACACAAGGGATGCCATAAATCACTGCTTGGTGTTTGCTGCCAGTGCCACCTCCCCATCAGACCTCAGGAGCAGAATCCTGCTGGACCAGGCATGGCCAAAACACATCAGGAAAGTTCTTCCCAGATCCAAATTAAATGTAGTCCAGAGGACTGAACTCTACTAGTCCTCTCCCAAGGGATGCTCCTGACAAAGCCAGGATCTGCCCCACATCCCAACTACAGCAGCATGTCCTTCCTGACCTGGTTTTTCTTGGTAGAATAAAACAAATTCCCACCTCCCTCAGCAGCTGAAATTAAACTAAACCCTGACATTGTCACGTAAGACACTGACTACCACACGCTGTCCCAGGTACCCCCCAGTACTGTTTTAAACTTGGATTTTTCTTCTCACCAGTATGAATTCAAAGCCAAGAACATTAAGAAAAAGAAGGTGAGCATCATCGTGTCCGTGGACGGGGTGAAGGTGATCCTGCGCAAGAAGCAGAAGGTGAGGCTTCTCCAGCCCAGCCAGGGCCCTTGGGGCCAGGGCACCTGGGATGTTGGCTATGACCATGTCTGGGTGTTACTGCTGCTCAGGGTAGTCACACTTCTAACCAAAACTGGCCTTCTCTTAAAAACCACTCAGAATTTTCACAAGAAAACGCTACAGTTTCCATCCAACTAATAACAAAACCTTGCTCAAAAAAAAAGAGTGTGACAATTACACCATGGGAAGAGGATTGGTTTTCTTCTATCAAAAATTGCCAAGCTCTAAAGAAATACAGTTTCTTTTTGTTGCTAATACCAGTAAGCTTTTTCCATGCTGCCTGGTCTGAGCACCCCTCAGCTCTTTGCCCAGCTGAGCTTCCCACCGAGCAGCTGGATCCAGATCTCCTAAGCCCCAGCTCAGGGCCTTCTTCCCCAAAACATGGAACTCTTCTGCATATTTGATGCTATAAATTAATCTTAGAGACCATTTTCAGCCCTGAAGGCTGTGATCAGATATGATAAATGATCCAAAAAAATCTATTTCCATCCAAGATACTGTTAAAACAGCCACTGCTCATCTAGTCACGCTATAGCTTGGATTTTGGCTGGGGTCAAACACACCGTTCCCCAGGTTTCCTACCATCAGCATGGTGGAGTTCCACCTTTACCTGATTTACTGTAATTTTCTTTCTGCCCTCTTCTAACAGAGAAAGGAGTGGACCTGGGACGAGAGTAAGATGGTGGTGATGCACGACCCCGTGTACAGGTACGTGGCAGGGGATTCACACCAGGGAGGCCCAGTCAGCCCTGGGTGATGTGTACCATCCTCCCACCTGCTGAGATACCTCCACCACGGCTTTCCAAAGGACCATCTAAAATTAACGAGGGTACAGAGTTACTGCTGATGGGGAATCCTTTTCATACATTTTTGAGAGCGAGATGGACTGAGCTCGCTTTGAAGCTGGCTCTGCTTTGAACAGGGTCGCCCAGGTGACCCCCAGAGGTGCCTCAACCCAGATTAGTCTCTGATTCTGCCTCTGAAGACAGGCCTCCCATAATTTTCCTTCAGAGCATGGTTCTCTGTGTGCTTCTGAAGAAAGGCCTTACTCTCAGGTGTAAGTGCTTGCAGGGAATTAACCCTTATGGACGTGGTAAGAGAGCACTGACTTTCCATAGCGCCTGCCGTGGGATCTTGAGGAATTTCAGGGACCACAAGCCCCATCTGGTGCCTCAGGAGCCTTCGGGGATGTGAAGGCAACCCCAGTGATGGTGTGTGGCCTGAGGACACAGTTAAAAGCACAGAGTGCTCCAGGCTGTTAGATCTGCCAATAAATAATTGTATCACGAGCACAGAGCCCACAGGACTGGGATCCCCAACACTGGTTTTAGGGGTCAGAGCCCTTGGCAAGGAGATAAGGAGCAGAGGATGTGCTGATGCATTACCCATGCCCACTTCTTACCTCTGACTTTCTTTAAAGATTATTACAGGATCTTCAACAACTACTCCAATTGCAAGTTCAACACCCAAAAAATTCCAGTGACAGAAAAGAGGAGAAGAAAAAAAACCTTTCAAGAATCCCTTTGGTTTCTTCTCTGTTCGGAGCTGAACTCACTTGTCACGTTTTTACCCAATTAAATCAAACATATAAAAAAGTCTTCAAATATGGTTTTGCAGCTCAGGGAAGAGAGTCAGCCTGAATATCAGAGAGAGAAACCCTCCGAGTGCACTCAGCATCCCTGGGAGAGGCTTTTGTGCTGTGCCACCTGCCTGCTGCCCAGGGGGCAACCTGTCAGGTCCCCAGACTGGCTGCCCCGAGGGGCAGGACACTCACCATACGGGCGGTTCTGCCACGCTGCAGCCTGGGCAGGGGTTAATTGCTGGGGCTAAAAATAGCCCCACGCTTTACAAGACTATAGATTTTTTCACTTTCCCACAGCATCTTTAAAAAGCTTTTTCTTGCCTCAGGAACCAGAAGGTTTTCCATCAAGCCTGAAACACTCTCTAAATCCATCCTTCAAAATTGCAGGAGGGGCTGTGCAGCAGCACCGCCTCGTTCCTCCAACCCTGGGGGCTGTGAGCCTGCCCATCCTGGGGACCCACGGGAGCTGAGGTGGTCTGGAGGGCAGAAAATCCCCTGGCTGCTTAATTCCCTTTGTCTCTCTCCCACCTAGAATCTTCTACGTCTCTCATGACTCGCAAGACCTGAAAATTTTCAGCTACATCGCAAGGGACGGCGCCAACAACTCCTTCAGGTGCAACGTCTTCAAATCCAAGAAGAAGGTAGGATGCTCCCAGGGCTGCACCCTGGCCATCCCTGGGAAAGAGGTCTATGAGGGACCTCACTCCTTGCTGTGCAGGAACCTAAATAGCTGCTGGGTTAGAGGGTGCAGATCCCTGGGGAGACACTGAGGCAGCGCCGGTGCTGGACATCCCCAAAACAACATGCCTGGTGCTTGTCCCCTCCTGCCCAGCCCGGGCAGCGGCGCAGTCCACGCAGGGATAGGAACACCAAGATCCAGAGCGGGGGAACTGGGAGCCCCCGGCACAGGAGGAGGCCCAGCAGCGTGGGGCAGGTTCCCGAGTGCCCCGTGGGTGGCGGGGCGGTGGCGGTGGCAGCGCAGCCACCCTGGGCTGAGCCCCGCGGGGTTGCTCCGCAGAGCCAGGCCATGCGCGTGGTGCGCACGGTGGGACAGGCCTTCGAGGTGTGCCACAAGCTGAGCCTGCAGCACGCCCTGCACAACGCCGACGGGCAGGCGGACGGGGCCAGCGACAAGTCAGCCGAGGAGCAGCCGCTGGAAGGTGACTCATGGCTCCCCTGGGGCCCGGGCAGACCCCCCACCCCTCGGCAGTGGGGGTGGGGGTGCTCTGGGGTGGACAACTGCAAGGTTGCACCTCCCTCGTGTGCTTCGGGGGCATGGGGAATCTGCCCTGTCTGCCTGCTGGGCACTGGGGAGGTGGAGCCCCCTCATCCAGCAAGCTCAGGGTCTGCAGCCCCTCGGCTGCCCTGCTCCCTCCCTCCGGCCCCTTCACCGCATGCCAAGACTTGGAGCAATCCTGGCTGTTGTCCCTGAGCTTCCCCCAGCTCCCAGCCCTGCGCGGGGCCCCGGCTCTTCCTGCGCTCCTGCACGGGGAAGGGGGGCTCGGGTTCATGTGTCCGTCTCGTTTGAAGTCCACCAGATCAAGGGCTCCAAGATCACGGATGTGGACGAGGTTGGCATCGACACTGAGGGCATCTGTATGTCCGAGAGGGGACCCAGAGAGCTGCCAGGTGCCAGGGGGGACCTTGGCATGCTGAAACCTGGGCAAGCCTCAAAGGATAAGAACGGCCAGGTAATGGGGGGAGGGCTGGGGGACGGTCCATGTGCTCTGCCGCTGCTGGGGTCCCTCTGCTCAGGGTCATTGTATCATGGCTTCATTTGGAGGCACTTTCATGGAGACCCCATTGCAGACACCCCACCTCTGGCTCCCTGCTCAGGACAGGCTGTTTAGCTCCCAGTTTTCCCACAGCAGGGCTGTATCAGTGCTGGGGCAGGGCTTGAGGCGAGAGGCAGGAGTGGGGCCGTGGCGCATGGCTGAGCAGGCTTCAGACACAGCCCAGGGTGGATTTCTGTGCCCCCAGAGCTGCTCTGCAGCAGTTGCTTGTCCAACTCCCTCAGCAGCAATCCTCAGCTCCCCTCACCACCCAAGCCCAGGGAGCAACATCCCAAGGGGGCCCAACCCTGACAGCACAGGTACCCGGGGCACGTTCAGCACGAGCAGTGGTTTTGCCTTAATGAGTGGCTGCTCCACAGAGCTCTGGGAGCACTTCCCGAGGGCCTGAATGGCATCGCTTCAGCTCACACAACCGTATGGCTCGCAGGGCCTGGCTGAAAACAGCTGCACTGACATGCACTCCATGGGATTCCATTGCGTGCCTGGAAAGGCCGGGATTTCCTGTGCATTCCTTCTGGCGCTGCCCAGGCAGGGGAGGGCAGGGGCAGGAAGGGCTGCAGGCACTGGCAAATGCTCCAGGCACCGGGATACCGCCCAGCCTGAGCAGCCACATCACGGAAAGGTGGTGGGGTGTTTGGGTCACTTCCTGCTGTCTCCTCCCAGGGGGACCTGCCCTCCCCAGACACAGCCAATGCAGCCCTGCCAGCTCTCTGGGAGCAGGAGCCGCTCCAAAACACACTGTCCTGGGGATCACACAACATGCAGAGCCTGACACCGAGCCCAGGGCTGCCCCCTCAACATCCCCCTGAGTGCCAGGGGTGCAGGGGCCCCTCTGCTGCACTGGGGTCAGAGCTGTGGGGAACCACAATCCAAATCCCAGCCTGAGCTGGTCGATCCGCTCACCTGCCCATTTCTTTGTGCCCAGGATGCCGAGAACTGCTCCCTCCACCTGGCCAGCTCCCAGCAGCTGCTCAGCCCGAGCAGCCCCTGCTCCTCGGCCTCCATCACCCCACTGGCCTCCCAGCACTGCCTCCAGCTGCTCCAGCAGCAGCTCCTCCAGCAGCAGCAGCAGACGCAGGTGGCTGTGGCCCAGGTACGCGTCCTGCCCTCCCCTCAGGTGGCACCAGCCCTTCTCCTCTCCCTGCTCCAGCCTGGCCTGGCTGGGCTGACAATGGGGCCGGGGCCCTGGCAGCACTGCTGGCAGCATTCCTTGTGGCACAGCTCACAGCAGGGTTTGCAGCTCCCCTCGCAGCATCGCTTGCAGTGCAACTGGCAGCATTGCTTGTGGCATCAGCATGGCTGAGCTCCCCCACACCCGGGGCTGGCTGCACGCACGACCTCACACCGCTCCGGGAGCGTGGCAGGGTCCGGCAGAGCCCCCAGCTCCCATTTCACCCTGTTTCATCCCATTTCTGGATGGAAATCATCCCCCCTCAGTGACTCTACCCCCAAACCAGCATCAGAGCGGGGAGCCCCGCGGCTGGGCACCTCCCCTGCTCGTTTCTCGTTAGCGGAGGGACAACAGACCCCACACACACACACCCGGGGGTGCCGCCGCATCCCCCTCCCGCCGCTGGACCAGCTCGGGGGGGTCACCGGGGTGCCGCGGCGGGGCCGGCAGGGGGCGCTGTGGCGCCGCCGCTCCGCCGGTCCCGGGGATGCTCCGGGGATGCTCTGGGGATGCTCCGGGGATGCTCCGGGGATGCTCCCGGGGATGCTCTGGGGATGCTCCCGGGGATGCTCCGCCCGGCCCGGCCCGGCCCGCATCATCCCTTCCCTCCCCGCATCGCCCCGGCCCGGCCCGCAGGTGCAGCTGCTGAAGGACCAACTGGCGGCCGAGACGGCGGCGCGGATCGAGGCGCAGGCCCGGGTGCGGCAGCTCCTACTGACCAACCGCGACCTGCTGCAGCACGTCTCGCTGCTGGTGCGGCAGCTCACGGTGCTGGAGGCCCGCGAGGAGCAGCGGGACGAGCACCGGCAGCCGGGTGAGCACAGTGACCCCCACGCACACACTAGGGTTGTTTGGGTGCTGGGGTGCCCCCAGCTCCATCCCTCTGGACCATCTGCCCGCCCCTTGTGGTCACAGGGAGCAGTTGGGGTGCTCCCAGTACCATCCCAGCAGGCTCTGGGTGGCTTTGGGGCATTTCTGCACCCCTCAGTCTAGGGGAGGTTCCCAGTTTTCACATGTCCCTTTGTCCATCTCTCACAGTTGACCGCTCCTTGCAAAACCTGTCCCTGGCCCAATCCCTCTCCCTGAACCTGAAGAACCACTACAGCCTGGACGTCCACCTGCCGTCCACCTCCACCCCTGCCAGCATCCTGGGCAGCCCCGTGGCCCCCGGCTCGCTGCCCACCCTGGGCCCCAGGGACTCCTACCTCAACCTCGTCAGCCTGGACAGGGGCAGCCACCGCTACAGCAGCAAGGAGGGGGACGAGTGCCTGGCGGTGCTGGAGGGGCAGGACGGGCTCAGCCGGCGCGTGGAGGGCTCCGAGGTCAGTGACTTTGCTCTGCTCAACGGGAGCAGCCGGCAGAAGGCAGATGACACAGACAGAGGGGACGAGGACAGGTAGGATGTGCCACCTCTGCATCCCACCAGCTGGCCCAGGGACACCCTGAGTGGTGCAGGTAAGTACTTGCCCATCACCTCCTCTCTCTCTTCGCCTTCCCAGGCACCAGCCGCCCATTCCCAAGCTCAACCCGCCACCGCCCATCCTGCGCAAAAGGTCAAGCAAGACCTCCCCGAGCCTGGAGGTGGAGGTGAAGCCTGAGAGCGCTGCCAGCCTGAGTCTGCCCAGTGCCAGCATCTCCAGCCTCACCAGCATCACTGCCAGCTCCCTCACCCTCTTGGACTCTGAGGCAAGGACTCCCGCACGGAGCGCTGCCTCCAGCATGGAGCCCGGCCCTGCTGGGATGTGCCAGCGCAGCCTGGGCAAGGACAGGACTGGAGAGAGCGGGCCAATGTCCCCCTTGGCCAGCATCCGTGACCCAGCAGCCAGCGAGGCCCTGGCCAAGGAGTTGGCAGCCCTGGGCAGCCCCACGGACAGCTCCCTGCCCTTCTCCCCTGTGGACGACACCTGCTTGCACATCAGCTTCTCCGAAGATGAGCTGGACACTGCCGTGGGGCCCAGCAGGGTCCTCTCTTAGTGGGACTACAGTGGGTGGCAGCTGGTGGCAGCAGCCCCGGCAGCTCCATCCACAACTCTGTGCTGGGGTTGGGGGTCCCCTTGCTGTCCCCATCCCACATAACAGCTCCCCCCACCACCTACGGGGCCACCGCACAGGATGGGACCTGGCCAGCCCTGCCCTTGGTCTGCACCAGCTCACACTGCCATCCACTGTCCTGTCCCTGCTCACACAGCCAGGGATGCTCCACAGCAGAAAATCCCTGGGAACTGAAGGGTGGAAGCCCTGGGCAGGGCACGGCGCAGGGCTGGGAACACCCGCACGCGAGGCTGTTCTCCTTCACCGGTTGCTGCCCTTGGTAGCCTGAGCAAGGCCTCGTGGCACAGCCACAGTGTCACTGCCCTGCCCAGCTCCCCAAGGCGGGTCCCAGGCTGCCACCCCACTGCCACCACGCTGGGTCTCTCCAGAGCAGCCTGTGTCTACCAGTGCCACGCTGTGCCCAGCCCAGCTTTGGGGACAGCAGTCCCCCCACGGTGAAGCCACCACTGCCTCCCTCCACAGGTGCCTTTTCCCACTCTCCAGCTCCCCCTGCCCACACAGGCTGGGACCACCCCCCTGAGGCCACAGATGGGTGCAGGGCTGGCCCTAGGAGCCTGTGGCAGTGGGGGGTGACCCTCAAGGAAGGGAAAGGGTGCATCCCATGTCTTGGGCTCTTGCTGGTGGCTGCAGGCAGGAGGCTGTTCCTTGCACTGGTTTAGGGTGTTACAGTGTGGTTTGGGTTTGGTCTGGGAAGTGTGACTGTCCTGGAAGGAGTTAAGGTATAAGGAAGAGTGTTGGGTGAAGGGCAGGTTTTGGGGAGGGAACAAGGGGATGCTTATCCACCTTGGGTGGTTGTGAGAGGGTGTTGGGAAAGTGTTGGAGAGTCGAGTTGGGAAGTGTCGAGCAGAAATGGAGACTCGGGGCAGCCACGCTGCCTGTCCCTGACACTGCTGCTCCCACGGGGAGATGGGGGTGACAGGACATGCACCCCAGAGTGCCATGGCAGTGACAGGGCTGGGAGGGGGCTGGTGACGGGGCTGGGGGCTGTGAAGCTGGGCTGGGCTGTCCCGTAGTGCGGTAGCGACAGCCCGGCCCGTCCGTAGGATGACGTGTCCGTTCACTGCGGCTCCGTAACGGACTTTTAAAGGAAAAAATAAAGGTGTCGGATTTGCAGAGCCAGTGCTGTGTCTCTGCCCCACGGGGCCCACACAGAGGGAGTCCTGAGCCTGTGGGGTCAGACTCCAGACTGTACAGATATTCCCAAAGAGGGAAGATCCCTGCTGGGAATGACGGCTGAGCCCCTGAGCTGCCAGCCCACTCCCTACACCCTCCCCATCCTGCAGCCCCAGTGCAGGTCCCAGCAGCCCCCTCTGCTCCCCCTGGCAGGGCCGGTGACAGTGGGAGGTCCTGTGTCCCCACACATGCTGCCACAGGGCAGAGGGATTCCATAGTCAGGGATGGGCCCATCTCCAGTGAACCCCTGCTGTCCCAGGCCCAGCAGCACCCCCACGGGCTGCATGGCACCGACCACTGCCTGCCACAGCTTCCACCAGGATGCCCTTCCTAGGCCCCATTTCTGCTCCTGAAATAAATCCTGGCCCCAGCACACAGGATGTGAGTACAAGACGGGAGAAGGCAAATGGCAGGCAGGTGGCAAAGCTTGATGCAGGATGGGATGGGACCAGTGGCATGCCAGGGTTCTGGGACACCCCAGGGGCTACCTGCAGCCAGGACAGGCAAGAGAGCCCCTGCCCTCCTCAACACCCTCACCCTGCAGTGCGAGGAAGGGAACCCATGTGCGATTCAGCACTGAGGCTCTAGGACAGACCCTGTGAGATCCTCCCCCCGTGCAGGAGGGGGGACTCAACTGGAGGGACCCAGCACCCAGGACCTCTGGGGTCCCAGGGCTACTCTCCACCCCCCCACAGAGTGGGTACAGTCTCCAGCAGGACAGAGTGGGGAACAGGGAGCCCTTTCCCTGGGCCTACCACAGACATCTGCCAGGGGGGCTGCCTGCATGGGGAGGGGGCACTTCCAGCCCAGAGCCTTATTATGCTTCCTTCATGGGAAGAAACTTTTTCCTTTGCTGTCTGCTAAGCTGCTAGCAATCATCAGGCAGGCAGGTGGTAAAGATTCATATCCATCAAACAATGCCATTTAGTTTGTAACCTGTGACTAAATCTGGTGTTAGCTTTAATTTCAGAGTCTGCTTTAGGGCTCGCTTGTTAATCTCTATGCAAAGCAGATGAAATGAATATGCAGCATTTTGGATGTAATTGTACGGCTTCAATTCAGCACTATAATTTTCCAAACAGGATCTTGCAATCAAGCTTCTATTCATTAGTGTATAAACAATTTAGTTTCTCAGCTCTCCAGTATGCCAATCATCTCAATGGAGTGAGCATCTCCGACAGAAAGAGGAGGAAAGTTTCCTTTGTGTAACAGAGGTAAAAGTTGCTCCATACTTCACACAATTCCTGCCCGGCAATCCAGGCCATTCCCACAGAAAGGGGCGGTTCCTGGTGCCCCCACAACACTGACCAGCTGCAAGCAGCACCCCAGGGAGTGATGTCCCAGTGATCTCCCAGCTCATGTAGCCCCAGGCCCCTCAGGAATTCTGCATGTGAGACCCCAGGATGAGGCTGCCTGGAAAGGTGAGACCATGCAGCAACACAGCACGTCCCAGTGATCTCTGGGGCTCCTTGGGTGCCCCACGACTCCAGAAAGAGACAGTCACCCCAGGCAAAGCCCCCTCCACATTCCCATCTCCCCACGCAGCGCCACAGGACAGGGCACGGGGGACACCCCACACCTGGGGCCAGTGGCAGCTCCTCCATGGAGGACGGGGCCAGGATCACACAGGGCTGGGAGTGGGGCAGGTTTTGATCTCAGGGGCTCGGCACCCCCATGGCTGGTGCTTCCCTCAGTGGGGACCCGAGTGTCCCACACACCCACCAGCACATCCAACACCCGCCACATCCCCATCCCTCCGCTCCCGCCGCCGCTCCTCGGAGGTGAGGAGGGACCAGCCCGGAGCCTCCACAAAGGGAAGCGCCGTCAGCGGAGCCGCTCAGCGCGGTCCCCGTTTCCAAATGAATATCGACAGCGCTAATTACAGGCCGCCATGCAGACAGCTTATTAGCTTGTCACAAAAAGACGGTATTGAACTCGGAGCCCGCGGTATTCACGGAGCGCAGCAAGACGCTCCCCAGACAGCGCAGCGAACCAGGCAGGCGAACAACCTCCAGCAAAACTAATTACTTCCTGATTGTCTATGGCCACCCACTGGGTATAATAGTATAGACTAAATTTGGCATATACATAACTAAGCACTCGGCACCAATTTGGCGTACAATAATCATCCTCTGTGTTGCATAATTAAAATCTGATCACTTGGAATAATTATTTCATATTCCCAGTATCGGGTGAGGATTGCATAATGTGGCAGGAGCGTGTGCTGGGGAGTGGAACCATCCACTTCCACGGGCGTGAGCCCCCCAGGAAGGACATTATGGCTCCAGGCAGGGCAAGAGACCTGAGAGATCTGCTCTGCCTCTGACAGTGCCAATGACCCTGTGATGGCCCAAGGCTGTCGGTCAGCACCAGCTGTGGAGGAGCTGGAGTCACCTTAACCAGTGCTGAGCACGGCCCCAGTGGGGCAGGACTGTACCCGCCAGGACAGGCTGTCCCCGTGTCCCCACGCAAGCACTCTCCACATTGACCTTTCCAGGCTGGCTGCTGCCCTGCTGCCCGCCCGGCCAGGACGCTCATCGCCCGACCCCATTGTGCTCGTGCATCTGCTAAAGGCATTTGGAGAGACGCAGGCAATAAAAAATAAAAATCAAGTGGAACGTGTGTGTCTAATCCATTAACTTCCTCCGGCGGCTCCCCGGGGACCCGGCGAGGAGCAGAAAGAATACGTGGATATTGCACGCGCCCTGGCACCTTGTCCCCGGGCCAGCCCCGCCGCTGGCCACTGCCACGGGCTCATAAATCACCGCGGGCGACAGCGTTTCACAGCTCGCTTCCCTGCCAGGATATGGCCATTCCTGCTGATTACACGGCCGGGCGCGCGGGGGAAGCTGCATCTCCCACTTCCAGGAAGGGAGGATCCGCAAGGAAAACGCATTGATAAAAAGAAGAACGAAATCAGCTTTGTTCACGTTGCGAATCTCCCATTGTTCCTGCTGCGGCCGTCGGCCCTCGCTGGAGAAAGTATTTCCTCAGCGATAAATCTCCTGGGCTCCTCACAGCCCTCGCCTTGGCACTGGATTCTCCTCAGCTTGTTTTGAAAGAAAAAGCAGTTTTGGCCACGGGCCCCCCCCCCGTGGGGTGCACTGGGCCATTCATGGTGTGACTTTGGGGAGTGAGGGACATCCCCGGGGTGAGGGACAGGGTCTGGTGCCCATCCCAGAGGTCTCTGACCTGTGTCCCCAGACAAGGGGACCTTCCCTGCCACTCCCAAAAGCTCCACTCCCATCCCACAGAGCCCGTGTCCTCCCTGCCGGCACGGCACAAGCCGGGGAAAGTGAGTCTGACCGGGGCCACACTAATCCCAGTGCTGAAACGTGGAGCTGGCAGTGGCCAAGCACTTGGAATACAGGAGTCAGGCTGACAGTCATACAAGAAAAATAGATCAAGTTTCCAAGAAAATAGAGCTGAGCTGATCTGATTTTCATCAGCATCTTCAGCCGCCTTTCGGGAAGCCCCAGCCCACTCCTCATTCCTGCTCTTTGCTTTACAAACCACTTAATTCCTTGTTGCTTTGGAAACCCTCACAAAGACCCTCTGCATCCCCCAAAATAACGAGCAACAGATGCTGCTTTGACCTCAGCGACTTCCTGGAAACATACATTTGTCAAAATAAAAATAAAAAGATTAATGTGAGGAAGGCTTTTAAATTATAAGGAAACAGCAGACAGAGCCCGGCCGCGCACGCCGAGCCCTGGGACTGCAGAGAGAGCCAAGGATGGCCAGGGAGGGGCTGTGGGACCAGGGGTCCCTGTGCCCAGGGGGTTGGGGGTCCATAAGGGCTGGGTCTGACAACACTGCCCACAGCAGGTGACACCAGGAGCAGGCTCAGGATCTCCTCCTTCCTTCATTTTTCAGTTTACAGGAGCAACCAGTCTCTTCTACAGAGCTTTAAACCCTCTTTGCCCATCTTGTAGGGGAGGAGATGTGCAAACAGGAACTTAGGGTTACAAGCACTTGGGGCACCAGCAAGTTCCAACCTCCCTCTGGCTGCAGCTGCCTGGCACATCCCAGGGACAGAGCTCATGCACAGGCACGTGCCAACAGCACCCGTGATGCCCACAAAGGGACAAGGGCTCCTGCCAGGACTCGTGACAGCCACACTGGTGGGTGACACAGCCTGACCAAGGCACAACCCACCCCACCACAACCCTGCGCCCACAGCACTCACCAGAACCACAGGCAGGGGGGCTCCACAGGCTCCAGGCAAGGGAAGCCCCTTTTCCCTCACAGCTTTATAGAATCAGCCAAAAACGAGCTGCTGGGAAGGGCCTCCTTCTCCTTGGCCTGGTGGGAGGTGGGCTGGGTCATCCTGGGGGTTTGTGCACCTGGGGCAGGTGTGTCAGGGGCACATTGGGCATCCCCATCCTCATCCTCATCTAACTCCTGGTCGCACCCAGCTTGCTGCTGCTGCACCACAAAGCCTGACCATGGGACCTGAGGGACAGCCCTCCCAGGAGGGTGTTCTCCCCCTGGGCACCCTGTCACCAGGATGGGGGTGCACCCACCTTGGTGAGGGGCTGCAGTGCCCGGGCTGCTGCTGCAGGATGGTGAGCGGTGGGTGGTGCTGGGGCACCGTCCCCCTGCCCACGCTGGGGAGGTGACAGTGGCACAGGGGTCAGTATAGACGGGCTGCTCCCGTGCCAGCACCCTGGGATGTGTGAGGTCCTGCTGCACCGGGAATGCAAATCCTGACCCGGGCTGGGCCAGGGGCTCTGCCTCCCCCGGGATTCCTGTGGTAGCCATGACAACGCCCATATACATTTACATATCCATCCCGGGGACATCCAGAGCAATTGTTTCGTGGGGGTCGTTTCCATCCCGCCACAGGACGTGCCAGTGTTCCCTCCTCACACCCATGGCCACTCCTGCACATGGAACAAATCCTGTGTTGCCCCTTCCCTGGAGCCCCCGGTGCAGGGGCAGCCCCTTCCCACCCGAGTCTGGTGGGAGGGTGGCAGAGAGGAGAGAACCAAAAAAATGACTTTCCCTCATGTCAATGAGAGCCAAGGAAGGGCCGGTGAGCTCGGTGGTGCGGGCAGGTGCGTGTGGGCACTGCCAGCCCCTGACAGCGGTGCCAGGGGCCTCCTGTGCCAAGGGATGATCAGAGCCGTGCTGGAGCACAGGCACAGCCAGCCCTGCTGGCTTCCATGGCAGCAGCACATGCCGAGGACACTGGATGAGCCCCGGCCTCCTTCTGCCTCCCACACTGCTCACCCAGAGGTTCTGCCTCGCAGCTCCCAGCTGGCAGCACCTCAGCACTGCCAGGAGCCCGGGGTTAGTCACAAGCCAGGAAAGGCAGCTTGTGTGCTGAGTTACAGGGAGGAGAAGAGACACTAGAGGGGTGCACACAAAATAATTGCTGCCTTGCACGGAGCACCACATGGAGCCGTGCCCACAGCCCTGACATGGCCAGGAGCAGAGCAGCTCTGGCAGCCAGGAGCGAGGAGCCAAGCAATGTGCAGGGACACTGTCCCCTCTGCTGCTGGCTGCCTCTCTCCTGGCTCCTGGGTCCTCCAGGGGCACTGCAGCACCAGGGTGGGACTGCAGCATGATGCCAGCATGGCATCACCTGCAAGCTTGGCATCCCCTGAGAGCCTGGCATCCCCTGAGAGCCTGCCATCACCTGCAGCATGGCCACAGTTCCCAAAGGAATGGACAAGCACCACAGCTCCCCGTGCAGGCAGCACAGCAGGTCCCACCTACACACACTGTCCGTGGGGCCACAACCCACCGTGCTCACACCGTGGTCACCCCAGGAGCTGCCGTGCTCTGCTCAGGCCCATTGGGCTCCCCCTGCACTCCTGTGCCACAGCAGGACTTGTGTCACCTCTTGGAGCTCCTCAGGGACACTCGGTGGCTGCTGCCCTCACCCCATCTCACAGCCCCAGGCACAAGTGCCGTGTGTGTGGGGCTGACGGAGGGCTCAGAGCAGCCCTGTCCCAGCCCTGCCCCACCAGGATTCCAGACCCACCAGTTTCCTCTGCCCTTTCCACCGAACCAGCCCGCAGAAAGTTTTCTAAACTTGAGGAAACGAGAGTCAAAGCAGAAGGAGCCCAAAGCTGAGCCGCAGCATGACCTCAGCAACCTCCCCCTTTGTCCAGCCTGGGCCCTCACTATCATGTGTCAGCATTTGCTGGGTCCCCTCCTTCGGGGACACACCAGGGCCCTTCCGCAGGAGCGGGGCCTCCCCACAGCCCCCCTCCTCTAATGACTCTGTTATCTCTGGCACTCCCAGCCCTGCTTCCCTCCACCACCACAGGGGTGATGTCCTCCCCGGGCTGGCAATCCTGGGGGAGCAGCATCCCAGCCCACACCTCCCAAACCCCTCATGGATGGATTCATCCCGCTGGGCTGGGCTTGGGATGGCACTCTCATCGTGCTCAGCGGGGCAGTGGTTGGGATGAGGGTTTGATGGAGCAGCTGCAGGTCACAGCTGAGAGTAAGGTTCAGCTCTGCCAACAAACGCCCTCCTATGGATGCTACTCCCATTCCATCCCATCCCATTCCATCCCTGCTTCAGGCCTGATGGAAGAGAGGCAGAACAGGGCCCGAGGGAAGATGGAGCACAGTTTGCTGTCTGAAGCATGAACCTGCCCGGCTGATGTGAGGGCACTGACAGGCAGGGAGGGTTTGGTGCAAAGGAAGGAAATGGAAGAATTAAGTCCACAGAACTTCCCTGCTTTTGTTCTCCCTCCCGCCCCCGCTCTTCTCCTTGGCCGCTCGCGCTTCTTGCTGGATGTGTATGGCTTGATACTACCCAAGCAAGCTGGAAACAGGGTATATCAGCTGAAAGCAATTTACTTTGAAATCCAGCTGCCAGATTTTCCTTCATTTGTTTACTTTTAAATGCTTTTTTAAAAGCCAAAGTACACAAGGCAGCCAAATTGCTGACATGTGTGCCGGGCCGGTACCCCGCAAATGCTGCATTCTTTCATGTCCTCCTGGGCTCAAATCCACTCATGTTTATTTAAAATATGTAGAACACTTCAGCACTATTAAGGACCATGTTTTATAGTAAATGGAAAAAGATTTCCTCGCAGGCCGAAGGGAGAGGAAAAGAATCACTTCAATTCAGTTTTGTTCCGACAGTCCTTTGCCTGCCCACCAGGGCCCAGCCACCCACATCCCGCCGACGGGCTCGGCCCAGTGCCAGGGCCTGGGAGCTGCTGGTGCTCTGGAAATGTTGGAGACAGGTGGACATGGGGCTCCAGCAGCACTGGTGGGGCTCAGCCTTTCTCCCCTCCCAGATCCATGGGGCAGTGGGCCTACAATGAAAACAAAAACAAACACCAAGGGGGGGGGGTTGGAGTCATCAAGGCTCTCCACAGCTCCAGAGTCTTGATTTAAAGCAGGATTTCACCTGGAAACATGGGTGCTAAAGCTGCAGGTGAGAGACCAACCTGTGTGACCCCAGCTGCAAACCCCAGGGAAAAGCAGGAGAGGAGGTGGCAGGAACAGGTTGGCAGGAACACCGGGATGGAGCAGATCCATCCACAGCAGAGAATGAGGCACTACAGGCCTGTTCCAGATGACATGGAATGACATCCTCTCAAAAGTAGGATGCAGATGGGAATGGATAGCAATACATATTTTCAGGTCAATAACAGCTAAAAGGGGAGTAGATGTTCAAATTCAGGATTTTTAAGTACATTATTAATGTGGGTGTTTTGGGAGGGAACAAAGTGGAAGAGGCATTTCCAGCTAATGCTGCCTTTCCTCAAACCACCCTGCTGTGGCTGACATAAGCTGCATTCTGTGGGGTGAGGTAAGGATGCACATCAGAAAGGGAAAATGTCAATAAACAGCAAATAAGTCCTGCAGGCCCTTGTTGCTGTTCAAGCTGAAACAAACACAGAAAGGCAACACGCAGAGAAAGGAGCAAGGAAGTGACATATTTTTAATCAAATTATCTGCTACCAGCAACAGAGATGGACAGTGGCTCTATGAACACATTAGTGTGCCTCTGACAGACCTTCCTGAAGGAAAACACCACTGATGCAGCCAGAATCACTCTGTTTGTTTCCTAACAAAGAACACAAGAGAGCAGAAACCTCCTCTTATTAATTACTGATCATTTAGAGCACGGCACATTCATGGTTTCGGCTGGACTAGTAAATCCTCAAGAGGATTCTTCCAGGGGAGTCCCAGACTCAGATTATGTCATGCCTGAACACAACCTCCCACAACAGGTTAGAAGAAACAAAGGCTCTGAGCAAGTGATGATGGAGAGCAGAGCAGGGTTTGCAAGGACTGGGTGCTACACATGTTCTGGGGGCTTTGGCTCCTGGAACCACCTCCCTGGCTCCCTGCACCATTCCCGGCCACCAAGGCAAAGAACAGCTCAAAGGGGAAGGCAGGGTGTGTCCTTATGATCTCTGAAAGGCAGGAGAGACCTGAGGAGTTCAGAATTGGGAAATATCCCTCCAAGACTGCTCAGAGGGACACCTCTCATCTTCCATCCCTCAGCAAGGTCTCCAGGTGCCTCCCCAGTCAGAGAGCTGCCCACCAGCACACCCACAAAGGGCAAGCTGGGCAGAATCTGCAGAGGAATGTGCTTCAAATGTGCTGGGCTGAGTGGCCAGGGTAGGTGATGGCCAGGGTAGGTGATGGCCACCTCTCTGCCCATCCACACCCCATCCCCGTGTGTGGCTCCTGCTGCTCACTCTGGGGAGGGAGAGCAGCGCTGGGCCTTGGGGCTGTGCCTGCCCTGGGCCAGGCAGAGCTTCCCCCAAGACTCCTCTAAGGCCCTTCTCAAGGACAAAGACAGTAAACAAGCAGAGATCTGTGTTGGGTGGAACCATCCCATGGCAGAGGAGCCAGGGCAGAGAGGGAAGTGACAATGCCCCAAGGCCACACAATGAGATAGTGACAGGCAGGAAAGGGAAGCCGGGTTCCCTGTCCCCCGGGCAGGGCTGTACCCTCCAGTCCCCCTGCTCCTGCTCTGCCCCGCTCTGTCCCCTCTGCAACACGCTGGTGTTAAGAGACAGAAAACAAACACATGACAGCCTGTAAAAATAAAGAGCCCTGCAACTGGTAGTAAAGACTCCAGCAGCTGTAAGGAGCCAAAGGCTTCTTGGAGGGGGTTGGATGGAAGTCGAGTTTCCCTCCCTGCCGGTATTGTATTTCTTTCCTCTGCCAAAATGTGCTTCCTGAGCCTTGGGCAGAGCTCTCCGCGGCTGACCCTCACCTTCCTCTGTTTAGCCTGGAGCTCGGGCTGGCCACGAGCGCCTGGGGCCGCGCCTGGGGCCGGGCAGAGCCTCCCGCTGCGTGCACATGGCCCGGGTCAGCCCCGCTGTCAGCGCCTTCCTGAGAGCCAGAGCCAAGTCGGGCCACACCTGAGCCCCCGTCCCGCAGGAGCGGCCGGGCAGAGCCGGGACACAGAGCCCGGAGAGAGCCACGGCTGGGACAGGAGGGGCAGCGGGGGCAGAGGGTTGCACTGGGGGGATCCATCCAGCCCTTTTCTCCCGGGCAAAGATGTGTCAGGTTCCCTCTCGGGTTCCCTCTTGGCACAGCAGCACCAGGGAGGCAGCGACAACAAAGCAGAGGTCAGACGGTGCTCTAACCAAGGGGGTAATTCTGGCTCCATTAAAATCCTCACTCCTGTTTGCGTGGAAGCAGAAGGCTGTGCTACTGCTTAAAAAGAGCTGAACCACCCTCAGGGTGACTCACAGCCCTTCACAGAGCTGCCATGCTGATTTTACAAATATTAGAGCAATGCCTCAGAGTCAGGGGTTTGTACCGTTTAACGTATCAACTTAGGAGCAGACCCAGAGCTCTTTTATGGAGCTCCCCTTCCCTGTATTTTATTTCCTTTCTCGGTGCCAGAATTGTAGCCAAAGCCGAGCTTAACAAAGCAACAGGCACGGCCATTCTTCCCAGCCCTCATTTACCCTGGTGAGAAGGGAGAAATTAATTTAAACCCCATCAAAACTGCGGAAGCTGTTTTGGCATTTTGTGCTGCAGAGCACAGCATGAACCAAACGCTCCCCTGCACCACCTGCACTCACCCAGCCCAGCCAAGAGCACAGGAACTCACAGGTTGGAATCCTTTTGTTCAGGTATCTGCAACAGACAAACGTGATCTCAGGTGTTTCTCAGAAAACCACGAACAGAAGCACAGGGTTATGTTATTAAGACCCTTCAGTGTGGTCGTGTCTGATCCTGACAAAGAGAAATAATGTGCTTTTGGTAAGCACAGGTAAATACTGCAGTTAAGCAGCTCCCCATCCTTGCCTGTCCCACGCTGCCTACGCTGCCTCCCCCAGCTCAGAACCACCCTGTTCTCTGCAGCACCAGGCCCACCTCCTTTCTGGATTCAGAGGAGCAAATACAATGTACACTGGGATTTCCCAACCACCTCCATCTACTTCAGCTCCACCTTAGCTTCCTCAAATCACATCAAATGTGATTGAGCTGATCAGAACATTTTCAAACCATTTTTCTTCCTCTTCTCACTTCATACTCGAGAGTTTTTATATGTAGGAAAAATCAACTTGCCACAATGTTCAAGTGAATTTTGCAGCAAAGACAAAAGATCTAATCAGGCTTCTATATTGAAGTAGCCTTTGGATTTTCACGACGGCAAAATCTTCCCACAGATGCCCAAAATCAGCTTAACGCAGCCACAAGAGGGAGTCTGAAATCTCCTGTTAATGCCCAGATGGATTCTGGCTTCTGAACTCTTCCCGTACAAGAGCACGCAAAGAGCTTCGAAAGGATTGTACAATCCTGAGCTCCACGTTTCTTCTCTAGCTTTACAGGAGTTTCCTTGCTCTGAAGGAAAAGGTTCTTTAAAATCATGAATCTTTGGTATAAAGATGCAGCTTTTTCTTTTCATACAAATGAGGTGGGGAAACACCTTATTGATCCACTCTGGAACCAGACTGCAACCAAGGGCAGGGGACAAGGGGTGCACGAGTGGGTTTTGCCCTCACCAGTCTCAGTTTATAAATACTTATAAAGCCTTATAAAGGCTTTTCCCAACCAAAGTGACACCCAGAAGTGCATTTTACAGCAGGGGTGATAACGTGCATAATTTGACATGCAACAGAATTGTGGAACTTGCAGGGGAACTAAATAAAACCAATTCCTTCCCTGCACTTGCTCAGAGCTATGGCTGTGAGCAGGGTGGGAGCTGCTGTGGGACTCACGGGTTTTCTTTGCCAGCAGTACCTTCTCCAGGGGTTTTTCCTTGAGATATGAGCAGAGTTGTTTGAGGTCAGGGCATGTCAAACCTCCAGATGTCTCGGAGGGACACTTTCTCCTCAGAAATGTGCTGTTGTGCTACTGCTGCACTAGAAAACACACACTGCCACCTTACTGAGATTAGAAATTACACTTGGATTTCACTCCTCCCACCCATAATCTGAAAGAAAGGAGCGTGGAGGGGGCACTCTACCACGACCTTGGCTTCACATTTTGTTAATTTGACACGTGATTAGAAGCTTTGGCAGAGCTGAGAGCCCTCAGCAAAACAAGTAACACTTCTCACAGCACCAGTGAAACATTTGTGTTGAATCTGTAGCGTCTGCTCTCCATCTGCCAAAAAATTGTCAAGACACATTCCTCCAAAATACTTTTATGGTCTTTACTCCATCTTGACATCCACTTGTTCTAGCTTCCAAGAAAACATTACTGCTCCAAAGGGGCATCTATGTTTGGGGATTTTGAGCAGAAATAGCTGCATACAGGCTGTTATCGAGAGCCCCATGAAAAACCTCTGGCAACACTTTCTTTTTGTAGAGATTTAGCCAAGAGATAAAGACTAGGAGCAATTATCTCAGAGAGGTTAATGAAGGAAGTGCTCACAGTGCAGCTGAATTCTACTTGACTTCATGACTTCATTGTCCTCCTCTGCTGATCTCTTTTGTACTTTCACCTGCCCAGTCCTGCTTCGAGCTGAAGAGGGGCTTTAGGCCAGCAGACAGTTAATTCTGACATTTAACAGTCAGTGCATCAGTGCTGGATCCCCCACCTCTGACCCAGGAGGCTGTAGATTCAGCTGTCATGAAACAGATGAACAATCTAAAACCTTTGAGGCTGCAGCATAAATCACTATTATTTTTTTTTTGCTTACAGTATTAGCCAACTTAAGGGTGGGGTTCCTAACAGGCTGTCTAAAAAACTTGCCCCCCTATTTATGCACATCCTTCTTTTCAGAAGCAATTTAATGGGGGAAAAATACCCTTTAATTATGATTAGGGGCTGACTACTGGAATGCCCACGCCTGTTTATTCAAAAGCAGATGTTTAGCAGTGCAGTGGTTCGTACATTTTGTTGACAATAGTATATTATTAGTGAAACATGGTAATATCTAAGACCTCTTTCTGTGAGGCTGCCTAATGTTGGAGTGGGTCAGCAACCAAAGATCTGATGGGATACGTGTTAACATCCCAGAACAATTTATCCTCTGCTCTGCCAAACCTCATTTCACTCACTCAGCTGAATGTAATTAGACCCCAAGCTTGTCCTGAGCTCAGTCTCTGCAAAGAGGGGTTATCTTTCTTCAGCAAGACGTGGCTGCTCTGAGACACTGGCAGTGACCTGAGAGGAGAAACTGCAAAGGGGCAACACCATCGAGCAGATTTAGACAAGGAGCTGCTAAGACAGCCCGATATGTACATTAAAATGCAAACATGTATACACTTGGAGCACCTGCTTTGAGTTTCAGTCAACGCACCCCAGCAGAGAGTAGCAAGAACCCACGAGCCACACAGTGCAGGAGCTATTTTTAGATAAATGTTATACAATTTTCCCTCCAGCTCCATGGATCAGAAACATATGCTGCAGCTACAGACCCATTACAGTTTAATCCTACCTCAAACAAGGAGATGTTAAATCTCCAGATCCCAATAACATCAGGCTACTCAAGGAGCAGGGCACTGTTCTGCTCTTTGCCGTGGCTCAGGTGACACAACCTGACCCAGAGCAAGTTGAGCTGCACGTGGCTTTGGGAAAACAAGTTCACTGGATTTTTTCTGACCTTGTAATAATGTTTTTGCTATTGGGTAGAGGTGAATGAGAGACTAGGTCCAATTCCTACGAAACATATCACTTTCAGATATCGCAGAAAAGGTGTATTTTAAAAAGCTGATTGACTCCTCTATCAAAAAGAAGGAAAGATCTGCCCCAAACCCCTCAAGTCAGGGCCTTCAGTCAAGATAGAATACAAGCCACTTTCTTACAGGGAATCTGTGTCTGCTTAATGGGACACAAGATCCTTTAGAAGGAAATTTTTCCTTCAAGGTGCTGAAAACAGAGAGTGTGATTTTTACAGTGTAGCAGCCTGGGTTGCCCCAGCAAAAAATAAAAAGTATGGAAGCCACTGACCTTGCTGCATGAGGAACAAGCAGCTGGCAAGTACAACAGGGATCTCTACGTCAGAAACAGCACTGACCTCATCCGACTAAACACGTGCTCCAAGACTGATTTCAGGTCAAATCCCTGCAGGAGTCCCTTGGCAAAACGCACAATTATCAGGTGCAGGACCAAAGGAAGACATTAATGACTTGTTTGTTCCCAGAGTTTCCTTGATGCAAGTGGCAATGTTCTCAGTAGGTAAATGAAGTCTCACACCAGTTTGTGATTGATGGGGACAGCAGTCAAAGACCTGGGCTACATCTGCACACGTCATGGACAAACCTGTGTCACCAGCAGCCCACTGGCGTGACTGGGGCTCAGAGGGTCCCAGGGCTGTGTTACTGCAGAGCCCTGTGCAAACAGGGAAATGCATTGTTCTCCTTGCTGTGAGGGTGAGTTTAAAGGACTCTGCTCAGCCACGTGATGGTTTGGGGCTCTTTAATCGTTACTTATACCCAACGCACACCGGACAATTTACACGCGCAGCAACACATCTCTGCACCTGAGTCACAGCCTGCCCACTTCACCAGGACCAGAAAAAGAACCTGCTGCCAAAGCGAGCAGGCTTCAGCTCCCCTTCAATGGGTGGGTTTGGCTCTGGTCTGGGTCTAGAGTGATAGGGATTCTCAGGCAAAGGACGGTCTGTCTTCACCTTCGTAACCTGCAAGGGAAAACAAAGGAATGAGACAACTTCCCACAGCATTTACCAGAAAAGCCACACTGAGTCAGAACTTAAAGGAAGAACTACCAAGAAGTACCAAACAACACTAAGGACACATTGTTCAGCTGATTAGAGCTCCTGAGTGCTTTTAAAGAAAGGGAGGGGAGGGGCACTGCACTCAAAACTACGGAGCAGTTCCACATGACTGTGAGCTTCACTCCTGAAGGGTGAGTCTCTACACCAGTAAAAGCAAAAAGCAAGAGTCTCACTGCCTAAAAAAAGCACAAATCTTCTAGGAAAGCAACCCAGGAAAACGCTGACAAGAGTCTTGACTCTATTAGGCCACAAACTTCCAGTGTTGAGTTCAGGAATCACCATCTGGCCAGGAGATGTTGCAGACCTGGTCTGGACAAGATGTCCTTATGGAGGGAGAGAAGGATCTGACTATGAGACCAAAGAGGTATGAAGTTACCTTGGAGAGCTCTCCCAGATCAGGTCTCACCCAGCCCAGCTTGTCCAGCACACAGTTGTCAAAGGCTGCCTGTTGCTTCCTGCAGCGCCGCAGCTCCAGCAGGTTGGTGTAGTCGATGCACGTCCAGTACTCAGTGAAGGGCTCTGCACAGTGGACCTTGATCTTCCTGTGAGGGGCCACACACAGAAAACCCTCAGCACCTGTCATGGTTTTAATGCTCTTCTCTCTTACTCACTCAAACCTCAACTTGTGGTAAAGCGTTTCTTGCAGTTCTGAGTCCTCAGGAACATTTAAATCTTAAAGGAAGTCAGTACTTGAAGCATTAAACAGAACTTGACACAAATACCTGTAAAATTTCTATCACTGTAGCTACAACTAGTGCTAGCAATAACTGTAATGATATGTGGAGGGTATTCTGGCTGGGCAGATGTTCACAGCTCCTCCACAGGAGATCCTTGTTTTGCCAAACAATTCACCCACATGATACAATGCTCCAATGCTTCCAAATTATTTTGATATCTCAAACTCAAGAAGCTATGCTTAGAACAGAGGTTTCTGATTACCAGCTGTTAGACTGGAGGTGGACACGCTTTGAGCTAATCAAATGAGGTCCTTTACTAGCAATACTGGCCCTGGATCTATATTTTTGGTGCATCTCCTTAAGACTTCACAGTAGTTCACCTGTGGAACAGGGAGGACAAACAACACAAAGCTCAGGTTGGATTCCTGGCTTTCATAACACAGCTGCCAGGTGCAGCAGCAGCAGCAACCTCCCACCACTGCCCTGGGATCCCAACAAAAACCCAGGCCACCTGCTCTGGAACAGAAGCTACAGGGCTTCATGTGAAAGGATAAAGTCATGTATAAATAAGCAAGACAAAACAAGTGGCCTCTATCCCCTGGAGCTAAAGTTTAAGAAGCAAAAATAAAGGCTTTGAAGGCTGTGATAGTGCTGGCACTTTTAATTAGAACCACAGAATGGTTTGGGTTGGAAGGGACCTTACAGACCATCCAGTCCCACCCCCTGCCATGGGCAGGGACACCTTCCACTAGCCCAGGCTGCTCCAAGCCCCGTCCAACCTGGCCTGGGACACTTCCAGGGATGGGACAACCACAGCTTCTCCGGGAAACCTGTGCCAGGGCCTCCCCACCCTCACAGGGAGGAATTCCTTCCCAATATCCCATCTAACCCCGCCCTCTGGCAGTGGGAAGCCATTCCCCCTTGTCCTGTCACTAGTACCCCTTGTCACAAGTCCCTCTCCAGCTCTCCTGGAGCCCCTTCAGGCAGTGAAACGCTGCACCAGGGTCACCCTGGAGCCCTCTCTTCTCCAGGCGAACACCCCGAGCTCTCCCAGCCCGTCTCAGAGCAGAAGGGCTCCAACACCGCAGCCGGACCAGGCAGGTCCTGCGGCCCCGGCGTGTCCCCGCTCACCTGAAGAAGTCGAGGGCGCACTGGTTGACCTGCCGCCCCTCCTTGAGGCACCTGCGCGGGTCCTTCTCCTCCCAGCGGCACAGCATGAACTCCTTGTTGGGCCGGTCGCACTGCGAGCCGTAGTGGTGCGCCGCGGCCTTCAGCACGGCCGAGCTCACCGCCACCTGCGGCGGGGGCAGAGCGGCCGTGAGGGGGAGAGGGGTGAAGCAAGGGGAGGGCAGGACGGGGAAGGGACCGCACTCACCTCCTGCACATCGAGCTCCTCCAGCGAGGGCACCTGGACGGCCCCGGGCATGGCGGCTCTCCTTGAGCGCCCTCAGCGCCCGCCCGCACCGCGCATGCGCCGCGCAGGGGCGGTGCCTCGAGAGGGCGGTGCCTTGCGGGGGGGCGGGGCCTTGTCGGCGGGACCGTTGCCGTGGTGACGGGACGCGCCGCCGGGGCCGCCATGGAGCTGGTGGGGGATCGATACCTGGGAGGGGTCGTGAGGGGCAGGTGGGGACGGGGAACAGGGACACGGGGGGAGCTGGGGGCGTGAGGAGGGATCGGGGAAATGGGGGACAGGGAGGACACGGGGGGAGCTGAGGGAGGCAGGGGGAATCGGGGGGCACGGGGGGTCCAGGGAGGATCGGGTGGACCAGGGAGCACGGGAGGACCGGGTGGGGACAGGGGTCCCCGGGAAGAGGCGCAGTGGGATGCTGGGTCATGGGGACACGGGGGACCTGGCGGGGGCTTGTGGGGCACGTGGGATCGGGGAGGGGGTAGGTTGGGTCGGGGGGACCGGGAAGGGGCACGGGGAATACTGGGGACAGGTGGGACCGGGGGGACCGGGAAGTGGCAAGAGGGGGGTCGGGAGGGCCGGCCAGGGGCACGGGGACACAGAGGGCACGGCGAGGGTCGCGGGGGGCAGGTGGGATCGGGGAGATCGGGGGGGAACAGCCCCCTCCCCACTCGCCCCGTCTGTTCCAGGATGGAGGGACACGGCTTCTACCAGCTGCCGACGGGCACCGAGTACCGCGGAGCGCTGTGGGACGGGATGTTCCACGGCGAGGGAGAGCTGTTCTTCCCCAACGGCATCAGATACCGGGCGCTCTGGGACCGCGGGATCCCCACGCAGGTACCCCGGGCTGGGGGGGCTTGACCCCGAGGGGCCCCCGCTGTCGGGAGCGGCCCCGCTGCGGGGGAGGTTTGGAGGTGAAATACGTGGATTTTCGAGCCAAGCCGATTTTTGGCTCCCTCGGGGTGTGGGGAGGCTGCTGGGCATCCCGCAGATACAGTTCCCAGCACTCCAAACCCGAGCTGAGCCGTGCTGGCCCTGCTGAGGCTCTACCGAGGAACCTGGCCCCGACGTTCCCTCCATCCATCATATTTATTAACATGTTTTGCAGGGGAAATTCGTTTTTGCAGATGGTCTCGAATACGAAGAAAAAAACTGGCATTACTGCGACGGCTACGACAGAAGATTTTACACAGAAATCTGTTCTGGTTTCAAACCACCAGGTACTAAATTGCACTTTGCGATCCTGAGAGTCTGGAAGGAATTAAAGTAACAACTTTGCCTAAGAAAGATTAATTCGGCTACATGAGTAACATGGAGCAGAAAGGCTCTGGCTAATTTCATAGGACGCTGCCAGAAGAATGTGGACACCACCTTCCACCAGCACAGGCTGCACAGTTGCATCCACAGCAGGGGCTCTTGGACTGATGACCAACAGAACAGGGCTTTATTTACACCTTTTGATACCCCGATTAACCCTTTGACACATTTCACCCTCGCTGCATAAGCAGTGTGCTTTTAATAACAGGAAAGCCGAGCAGAAGCAATTAGAATCCAGGACATCAAATAAAGTTTCAGTCATCTGCCCCTCGTAGCTTTTTAGTACATGCCAAGGCAGACATTTGTGTCCCGTCTATATTTTTGCTGAGGACTTTTATAATGTTATTGTTTGTCTGTAGTCGAAAGGTAGAAAGATTTATAAGGAAACAAGTGAGTAAAATCTGTAACATAATACACACAGTACTCTATACATAGAATATTTTAGTGATGACATGTAGTTCTGTGAGGCCAGAGAGTCTCTCCTGGCCCCAGTTTGGATTTTAGGGTCGTATTTGTAGTGTCAGCTCGGTGGGCTGAATCACAGGACTGTGAGTGAGGGAATCAAAGTGGCAGCTTCTTATCACACGCTTTTTGTGTGTGCATTTTGCCATTTTTGTTTTCTCCATCTGCAAAACTGTAAAAATGTTTTACAAAATTATTGTAAAATAATGGCACTGTTTTTATAGCAAAAGCCACGGAGATGTATTTGTTAGTTAGCTTGATCAAAGGCTCAAATTTAAAAAACAACCCAAAAAACCCAAAATCAACCCTTTTTTTTTCCTTCAGGCATTCCTCAGCTTACAAATCTGGATCCTCCCAAAACAATCCCAGAAGGTTGTTACGACTGTGGTGATGGATTCTATAATCCTGAAACCAGAGTTGTTGTTGACTACAAATTCACATTTCTGAGAAATGCAGGTATGATTAACTTCTTTTACAAGGTAAAGTAAGATGAGTTTATTTGTCCTATCTCCTAGGATTAAAGCTAAAACATAACTCCATGATTTGGTTCTCTTATTACTGAGCTAAAATATCTTTTACTTATTTATGTTATCAGTGATTTATGCATCCCCAGAGTTGTATAAATCATATTTTGCAAAATTACAGTGAAGTATTCCCAAGCAGATACAAATAAATATATTGTATTACCATTTGGTATGTTAATCTCAGAAAAATCTTCAGTCTCTTCTATTATGATCTCAAGCAAGGGAGTGGCTGTGAGGGGCACACCATTGATCCTGAAAGCTAAAAAGCTCCATGCTGTGAACCAGCAAAGTGCTCAAGCATGTGCTTATCTCTACATGTTACAATAGTCCAATTTATTAAAATCAGTCTTAGTCTTACCTTCCTGAACAGGACACTTTCACCTTGGAGAGCTGTGTTCTGAGTAGAGTCTGGCAAATACTGGCTCCTCAAATTGAAAAGCCTTGGGGAAAATTCATTCTCCTCAAGCCAAAAGAGAAACTTTTCAAATAAAAAAACCACAGAAGATCCCCAAGCAGTTGACAATGGGATAGCTCAAGAAACATCATCTGACCTGAAAAAAAACCACTTTGTGGTCTGGCTATTTAACCTTTGTATTTATCACCTCTTTAATGTAGAGGTTTTTAAAATGAAAATTATTTCTGAAAGCAACCACCCACCTCGCTTTTTTTTTTCCCCCAAAATGTCCAAATTGCAAAACCTGTTTTTTCAAAACCATAACATTTCATTTTCAGCACGCCACAGTTTAACAGTTTTGTTGCTTGGAAACTCCATTTTTCAGCAAATTTACTATTTGTTGAGGAAAAAAAAAAAATTCTGCCCTGCTCTACTTTCAAGAGCTTTTGTAAGTGTGCACTGTGATATTGGAGGAGGGAAGTGAGGGGGGGTTAAATGAATTGGAGATACCATCTGCTATAAAATATACCCTATGATACATGGCCTGTTTTATAAACGTTGAATAAAAACTGATCCAGATTATTACAAATGGCATTGATCCAAAATACTGGAATGCAGTGGGCCTACTGATGAGGAAGATAAGCAACATGCTTTCCAAAAACACAGGAACCTACACAGATTAGTACAGGAGGGAACGCCTTGGAATTCAATTTATTGTTTTTTAATCTGTTCTTTGAACTCATTGTCCTTTATGACATTTATCTCAAACCCTACAAATTATATCAATCAATATTGGCTCGGCAGCCCGGCACAGCGTGAGGCCTGACAGTCGTGGAGATGGGCTTTGTGTGGCCCTTCCAGCCAGAGCCTGTACACAAAGTTAAAGTTGTTGATGTGAGTGTGAAGAAGGAATGTGTCATGTAGGCCAGACCCTTCCTCTCAAGAACATGAACACAATTGAAACACCCGGCACTTGTTCAACATCAGAGGAACTCTTCCCGCCCCAGGAGAGATGATTCAGGGCACAAGGCCACTGAAGTAAAGAGGAAAAAAAAAAATAATAAAAAAAAAAACCAGCTGTAAGCAGAAGAAACTGAGGAAGAGGCTGAGATGACAGGGAACAGATCCAGAACTACTCCATTATAGGTTGGGCAGGAAGGAGCAGGAAAACCTCCAGGCTTGCAGCCAAGTCTTGAAAGCATCAAAAGCAGATGGTAGGAAGCATTCAGGAAGTTCTTACAACAGCTTGACAGGTTTACCAAAATGACAGTATCTCCCTCAGCCCTGGCAGTGGGTTTGCAGAACACTCCAGGCCTCACCTTTCACCCCTATTATGAAGCAATTTCTAATTGTTTCTCGGCTGTTTGTGGAAGAGGGCGAGGAACCCTTGGCACTGCCTCGCCTCCAGCCTGGCAGCGTCCCGGTGCCGCTCGGGAGGAGAAGAAAACAGGCGCCATTTGAAACTCCTGAGTTCGGTTCCAGCCCTTCTCTGTGGAGATGAGAGGATGTCGAGCACCGCAGAGCCCCCGATAAGTTTGGCAGGCCTTGCCTTCCCCTCCATGGAGGTCTGATCCTCATTTCCTCCAAGGGCTCTCACTGCTGCAGCAGAGCAAAGGCCCATCGTGAAAACATAATCAGCCCAGGGAACGAAATGACAGCAAGAGTTTTGTTGTAACGTTTTTATCTAGCAGAGTCTTCCAAATTCTCATTACAGCCTCGCAGTTATTGCTCCGTCCCTAAACCTCTTGTTTCCTCAGGGGTGCTCAGATTTCTCTTGACTCTCCATGTGTTCTTCAGGCTTTTCTTTTTTTCCAGTATTGCAAAGTACGCAAAACTGAGCACATAAATAAGAATGGGAATGTTCATTTGTAAGGAGATACCTTGTTTATTTTGAATAGATACTGGGGCCAGACTCCTGTTTCACTAGGAGTATTCCTTTTGCTTTTTTTCCCCCAGAAATAGGACTCCTGGCACCTTTGTAAGGATTGGTCAATAGAAAGATGGGATGATTTCCCATTTTTTCAGTGAAAAGTAGAAACTATAAGATGTTGTTTTTAATGCAAAGCAGGGAGGTACAAGAAGAGCTGTGACAGTCAGGTTTTAGGACCCTTAATTATCAGAGAAGCCCAGAGCTTTCAAAGAGAAAATACCATCAAAAATAAGATTTTTTTTACACCAAGATGGAAAAGATCTCAGGAGATTGCCTGGGTCACCTCTCTTGATGAAAAGCAAAGATATTTCTGATGAAAATTGCCTTGTTTCTCCTGTGGCTCTCCCAAGGACAGGTTAAATAATATAAAACATGTTTTTTCCTCTTTCTAATATGAGAATATTTGTGCTACTACTTTCATATTCCATCTTCAGGTTTAATTCGTATGTGTTGGGTGCAGTCAATATTACCTGAAATATATTTGCACCTCTTCATATAAAATCAAGAGCAGGAATACACAAAATCTGCCTTTACACTCAGTGCTCAGTCAGGGAACTGAATTAAGAGCAGGATTAGGCCCAGAAAAGCAGGACAAGTGTCTTAATAAGAGGAGGGGGTTTGGTGTTGCTGCAGACCCCAACCAGCCAGCAATCAGCATTTCTACAAGCCTGAAAGTCTTGTGAAAAGCAACAGGAAAAATCCTGCTGCTTCAGGAGTCATTATGAGCTGAAAAGGTCAAGATTCAAGAACATTATTTTCTTATAGTTTAGAGAAGTCTGGGGTTAGAACATCTGAGGTTCCTTGGTCACGAAAGCTGACCTGACTCCCCAGGCAAGGGGGCAAAGCCACCTTAATTCTAAGCCTTAGTAATCACAGATTTACTCAGATTTGCAGTTTCCTCACGTTGTTACCTTGGGGTGGAGGTTCTCACGCTTGGTTTGAAAGAATTTGGAAGCCAAATTTCTTTTGGGCAGTCGGCAGCGACATGTTCATCCATTTCAGGTTTATGCAAGTACGCAAATCCTTGAGAGAAATCTCCCACGTTTAGCCTTTTTTTTTTCTTTTTTTTGTCCTGCAGCTCAGATCTGCCTTGCACCAAGCGCTTTTTGGGAAACGCAGACTTTGACTTGTCTGAAAAATGTAGTTGAGAAAGAGCCATAACCGCTCAATAATTGCTCAGGGTAATATTTCTGTACCTACCCTCGCGTACCCCAAACACATGCAGATGTTTGCGTGCTCTTTCTCATAAACTACTGGAGAATTGGGTGTGGGATGAGGACCTGGCAATTTTTCAGGCCTGGAGTATTTCTGGAAAAAAAGACAGCAAGTTTAAAACTTCAAGTCGACTGTGGTGGAGGAGAGAAGGTTTGACTGCACCGGGGGCTCACGCTCGGGGCTTTACCCCCTGTTCTTCTTTGGAATTGCCCCTTGTGCTGCTGCAGGGAGGGCACGGACAGGCTGAGCCCAGGGTGGGCCATTGCCTAAGAATGTTCTTCAGGCAGATGCCCTGAGCAATGGAGGGGGAAGCCCCAGCAACACACACTCAAGAGAGAATATAGTATTTTTGCTCGAATGAATTTAGCTTCCCATAGATTTAAATGTCTACTTGTAACGCAGGGCCATTTAATCTTTTGTACGTTTGTTTCTTTTTTATTTGACTTAAGATACTGAATTTAGATGAGGTTTGGTTCCTACATATTGAAACTCTTAAAAGCTCTTCAAATAATTGTTCTTTGGATACTTGTTAAGCTAAAGAAATCAGTTTTGATCGGCAGTAAAAGTTCATGCTATTTTAAGTGCAATGCTATAGCTATTTTCTGTTGTATATTTAATCATTTTGAATTATATGTCATGTAAAAGATTTTAGCTCTGGGGCATTTGCCAGATGGCTGATTCTGCATTTCACACAACAAAAGAAATAATGTTTGTGTAAAGCTCTTAAAAATAGTTGGTAATCAGTATATTCTACAACGAATAGGATCCAGACCTGTTTGGAAAAAAACCCCAGCTTTTGCAGAAATTAATTTAGAGGATTTGGTCTCTACCTCTGGGCTCTGAACAAAACAAATCGTGTCTATTGTTTGCTGATTTTGTAACATTTAACAAGTTAACTGGATTGTAAATTTTACTCATTTTTATGTTAAATGCCGTTTATTGCAATCCATTGATCTTTTTCTCTTTACTTTGGCTGACAAACTTATTTCTGAAAGCAGGGTTTGTGAAGCAGAGAGCCAATACTGCTCTCCATTTACAAAAGTAAAGCATCTGAAAGCGAGTAGCCCTTTGCTTTTCTTACAACAGCTGGAGTGCTTGTCCTTTTTGCTGCTAATTCCTCTTTCTGGCCCCTTTGCTTCCTATTCCTGAAAAATACCACTGCAAAAAAATATCTTCCCTCTCTGCCATGGCACTCAGCTTCTTCTCTTTGCCCACAAGGCTCTACACAAGTCCCTACAAATTCACCTTCTGATCTGTCTCCTCCACCTCCCACGTACTTTTTTCTCTTGCATTCAGTCCCAGGACACAGTTTTTCAGCCACATTCACCCAGTTCCAGTTTTTGGGTACTTGCTCTCCAGACTCACTGCTCCTGTGACAGTCAGAAGACTTGAGAAGGTCAGGGATTGTATTGTAACTCTTTGATCTGATCTCCAAGTGTCACTTATCCACCTCTTCCTATTTTTTTAGTTAGATAGGTCTTGTCCCAGTGTGAGAGCTCTGGACCTAAATAATCCCCAATGCTTAAATAAATTAGTTTAAGAGCCAATTCTTAGAAGGAGGAGAGGCCAAACCCTAGCAAGTATCAAACAGGGACTGCTGAGGGGCAAGGCAAACAAATGAGTAATGAAGATGGCAGAGGCATTTGAGTCTACCCCATTTAAAATGAAGATCCCAAACTCCTACAGGAAGTTGTGGTTTTTTCTTTTTTTTTTTCTTACTCTACCCTAAACACTTTTTTGAAATGTTGGACCAATTCTCCTACCCATCATATGCTCCTTTCCTCTCTTTATTTATAGAAATGTGTTGGGATCAGGCACATTTTGAATGCAAAATTCGTACTTCTTATGCCTTTCTCGGTGTCAGAGTCTGCTCAGGTGACAGACAGAGATCCTTGGAGACTTCTCATCCGAGCAACCAAGAATATTTTTAGATTAAATTTGGCTTACATGTTTTAATCTAAAACATCCTCCATTCAGCAAAATAGATTATGAACCAACGTGATTTAAATTCAAGACTGGAGCCAGCAGTGATAATATTAACATATGCATCATGATGTAAGTTACTACGGTAATTTCAGTAGCTAGAGCTTTTGCAGATATATTGTTCCTTGTGGTTTCCTGCTCTTATCTTTTTGAAAACTGTGGAAGTTTCAGTTCCGAAGAGTGGCACGCCAAGAATAACACCTTTGTTTGGGTGCTAACTATCCTATTGTGAATCCATTAAATAGCTTACACACAAGTCTTATAGGCACTTACATTCCACCATACAGCCCGTGTGAAAACAAGTTTTACAAGAGATGGAAAGTTCATTTGGGGGCCATTTTGGAATGACAGTAATTAAAAGTAAATGGAAGGGTGAGAATTTGCGGGTGGAAGCAAAGGTTAATTGAAAAACGTATTTTCCATTTTCTTGCCAGCCTTGATGTTGGTGGGGTCAGGTGCAGTAAGGAAAGAGGTGGTAGGGACCCGGAGGGGGCAGTGGAAATGGAAGGGGTGTGCCAGGCAGAATCCATGGCTGAGATCCTATCACATGGGATTGGAATTGTGCAGTGGAAGAACATGATAAACTGCGCTGCGGGTGATGGGAGGAGTCAGGGATGTGAAAGAATTCAGTGATATTGTTGTTTACAATGGGCTGCGTGTGCTCGGCCCTCTGCAAACAGAGAGGAAGCTCAGCTCCTGCTCGAGGATGGCCTGTTGTAAACACAGCCTGACGATCCATGGGCATGGAAAGCTGCTCTTCCCACAGGGCTGGTCCCCAGGATGCACACCCTGCCCTGGGGGAGGCACAGCCCAGGGAACGACTTCCCTCCTTGCTCACAGGGGCTTTACCAGAAGCAAGAGAACACAGGGACAATGCCCATCACAGCTGGTCCCAACTTGCCCTTGGCAGGGCAGGGAGCCACGGATCTGAATTTTAGGGAGCATCAGGCCTCCAGTGTAGGGTCAGCCCCTAAGACACCAGGATCACACACAGCTCCAAAGACCTAACATAGACAAGGTTTTTAAGGTGAACAATGTAGTGTTTTCCCTATGTAAGCCACTAAATGTTCTATTTCCAATACATCTTCTAGGTGGTTTCCTGGGAACGCATTAAAGAGGATAAATCTAGAATTTTACATGACAATACTGTCCTTGCTGAAGGTCTCTGCTCTGCACCATGGCAGACACCTAAACATGCAGAGTCCTCAGAATTCTCTCACAGCTGAGCTTTCCATAAGCAACACAGAAACACGATAGCTAGAAGCAAATAATTCTAAACTTTGCAATATGCATTTAATATAGCAAGATTAAACGCACCTAAATTACAGCGTGTTTGCAAGTCATCCCTTGGAAGCACCCTGAAGCAAGGCCACCCTGAATTCTCAGCTGTTTCTAATCCCAGCTGAGAGATAAATCTGGAGTGTGGTAGCTGGGGAAGTCTCTTCTGCCACTGCTTTTAGACTGATCATTGAAAATTAGGCAAGTGGTTTCATTTTGGAGAGATGCTGAGCAGAAATCCACTGATTTGGGTGAGCTGCAGTTTGAGCTCACCGTGGAACACACCTAACAGGGGTTTTGACCTGTTTGGACTTGGCTGGCATTTGGAGCTTCCCCTAAAGCCACCCAAAACAAGGCAGAAACTTGCCAGGCAATATTTGGTGAGAAGAAGTAATTTTGGAACAGGCTACTTACAGGAGCACGTTACAACCAACAGCTTTAGCTGGGTCTTATTTGCCTAAAGAGACTCTCTCCAAACTGACCTGTTGACTGTGTAGACAGTGTCCAACAGGAGATCAGGAGGACTTGCACCCCTGGTTAATCATCTACTGTGGGGGATGCTGTTTCTGGAGATCAGGTGCCTGCCAGGGTTGGCTCCAAATGCCTCTGCCTGCTTAATGAAAACAGCCTGAATTAATCACAAAAATAAAAGAGAAGCTGTCCCAGCGTGGGCTGGCTGAGGATCTCACCCACAATATTCAAAATATATTCAGGGGGTGCTAAAAACTGCTCTTATTTTTGATTGAGACACAAGGAAATAATTCAAGAGAATCAGTCAGTACTTACATATATTCCAACAGCTCATCCATTACAATCTCTCTCTGTCTCTCTCAGTTTCAAGATTTCAATAACATGCCATGATAATAATAATTATATTTCACTGACTTTGGAAGAAAACACTGGTTAACATTTACTAACTGCACAGGGATACATCAGATTGCAGTGAAATGCTCAGACAAAGCTTTTTTCCTTTACCTTCAAACATCAACACGGTCCTGTTTCAGCAAAGTCTGTTCCATCAGTGTTTATTCTACTGAGGAAAATCTAAAAAAATGGATAAACTTTTTAAAGATAAATATGCAGACCCAAAATTCAGCACACCACATGAAGAACCCCACACTACCTAATTGTGCACAGGGTGATAATTTACCACTGATTAAAGAGTTTGTATTTTTTTCGAATCTTTTTTAAAAGGAAAATTACTTCTGAAGGTGAAGATGTGCTTAGACAATCATATTACCATATTCAAACAATTGCAATTTGCAAAATAGTAATTACAACTCACTATCCGGTAGCATTAATCAAACTTCAAGGTTTAATTCCATTTTAAATATTGATGAAATGTGATTCTCCAATCTAACCCTGGTGTTGCAGGGTTATGGAAGCAGCCAGTGACAGAAAAAGAGGAACGTGTAGTTAACAAGCAGCTGCCACAAAGAAGGATCGGCATCTGTGATTTAAATTGTTAGCTGCACAGTCAGGTAGAGTGTAAAAAGGGTAGTCAAGAGGCTGTTAAGTCCATTGCTGCCAATTACTAACAATCAGGGAGGAGCTTTAAGACTTGTTCAGTACAATAAACCCAGTTTGTCTTGTTTCAGGGGTTACTACTGAAGAGGTTGCAGCTGCACTGATTCAAATAGCCCTAAAACTACAGTAATTATCAACCAGTCTTCTTTAGTGTAGCAAAAGTATGTTTTACCATAGCTTAACTCTTTACATTCTAATATTTCCCTGCCTCCTCTCCCATAGCCAACCCTGGAGCCATTCTCATCTCTGGGGCTGTGGTTCTTCTTGCTATGCTGGATCAATCCTTTCATTTCCCCTTACCTAGACCAAGGAGCAGTTGTACAGAACACTGGGTTGGGTGGCAGTTCTAGGGATTTACTTCATATCGAGTCATTTTCATACACAAAGTTTAAATTCACTTGTTCGTTCAGTTTTACGTCTGAATAAACTACATGCAAGTTAAGCAGGGCTTATGAACACGGATTTAATTTGCATGGGTTCAGATCACTGCAGGAACCGAGACACTTTGGGATAGGCCTGGAGAGGGTAAAATCCTTGGAGCTACTTGCCTTGTGTGCTTTGCTCAGAAACCAGGAAAACCCAGAATGCAGAAGGAAACAACCTGGGCAAACCAAGGAGAGGCTGGAAACCTGTGAGATGAAGCCAAGTTACATCTGCCTTTCTTTGTGCTCATCCCCGGGTGCTCAGCTGAGTGAGAGTTATTGATGGCTCCAGCTCCAAAAATAACTCCAGTGAGAGTTATTGATGGCTCCAGGCTGGTCACTTCTAGTGCTCAGGTGAGGCACATACACCCAGATACCACTGCTGATGTACAGCTTAGGTAACTTCTTCTTATTCCTTCACCAGGGCAGAAAAAGTTTAATTTTTCCTGCCATTATTACAAGCTCAGATAAACTATTTTTTTTTTTTTTTTTTTTTTTTTTTTTTTTTTTTGTAGTTAAGGCAATTCCAGCTAAAATCACAGAGCCACCCACCCAGGCTGGACAATCTCTGCTCACAGCCGGGGCTCACGTGACGCGTCGTTACTGTCTGGAACACCTAGTGCATAGAACAAAAGCCAGCACACTGATTATGGCTCGGGTGTTGTTTTTAAGAAAGCTTAAGGACCACATTTGCATTCCTGTTGCAGCCCTCAGTGGAATCTGCCTCCAAGGATTGCGCGGTCTTTAAGCAAGATTCAGTGCTCATCTTTTTAATTCCCCTTTTAGCACATTTTTTCCCCTAGTTTACACCCCAATAAGAAACGTGCCATTAACAAGGGATTTTGTAATGGACCTAGGGATTCGTGAAACACAGAGAGAGCTGAACTTGGCCATTCGACCCAAATTGTGACTATTTTCCAGTCATTAAAGCGCCCCATGGCTGATCTGTGGGAAAGACAAAGCTGACTTGATTCAAACCCCCCCACAATCAATAAGATTAACCCCCAAGCTTGTTGACTTGTGCAACAGACTGAATTTGTCACATACTTTACTTCTTAGATTAACACAACACAACTGATTATTCAGTCAGTTCATTCCCGGAACCTTCCTACCTTTTGCATTTCAAATGCTCCTCTGTCACTTTAACCTAAAGGTACAACTCCACAGTCAAAAGATCTCCAGGAAAATTTGACTCCTTGCAGGGAACGTGCTTTTTCTCCATCTTTTCTGACCTACCCAAGCAGGGTGCTCAGAGTGTGATTAAATGGGACTGTGCCTGACTGTGCCAAAGGATGGTCACAGCACAAGGTCGCAGCCCCCTCAGCTCCATCCTCCTCCCAGCCATCTATTCTTTCTTAAAATCTAGACTGAAACAGGTTAGAAACACACATCACAAGCACCTAGTATGGATTTGTTAAGATAGTGGTAAACACAAGAAGCAGCTCGAATACATTTCACTTATATAAAAATAAATACAGATATTGTTTTAAGTAATACTTTGATTTTTTTCCAAGGCTCTTTGAAGTTTGGCTTTCCTGGTTTACTGCATAGATCTCCTTTCCCCTACACCAACACAAAAGAAAAGGCTGCAGAACAGTTTCTGGAGACAAGACTGTTTAAATCCCTGGAATTAAGAAGCCACAACTTAACATTCACCAGGCTATTTTTTTGTAATCATACAGAAAATTTCTATTCAAACTTTGCTGGGCAGTTATTTTTTTCCTACATTGTCTTTGCTTTTATTTTCTTTCCACACTGTCATTATGCTCTCAAAATAAATACGTCAGACATGAATACTAACAAGGGACACAGAAGATGGTCTAAAATGTGTCTCTCAGCCACTACATCACTTAATGGATACCTGCCTCAACGTACATCTCAAAAACAGCATGGAAAGAGAAGCTGGAAGACAAGAACCTGGGGTTTTACTATAGATTTTTCTTTACCTTCGTTTTTCATAAACTGACAAGCAACACAGGCATAGTATTTTAAAAAAAGCTCTGTATTAACTTCTGATAGTTTCAGTGCTTCTCCTGCATATTTTGCCCAAAACACAAAAGATAAAATCTATACATGTAAATCTTATAGTTCACCCAAGCTAAGCTTTTCAAACAGACAAATAATCACTCCTTGCCACAGATCCAGCACCTCCTGCCTTGACAAATCTCCACACAACAGCACACGATCTTTTAAACAAACAACAACAACCAAAAAAAAAGTGTTCTAAGAGATGACAACGGCTAGAAATGGATTTGCTTTTCAAAGGAAAAATTGCTTGTTTGAGCTGGACCCCAGTGCTGCAGAGAGCAGCTCTGACACGGGGATGTTTAGCGCTCTCTTTATCTCCTTTTCAGACGATGATGAGCATGAATGGATCACTCGGACCTGCCGGAAAGCTGGGGGTGGAAGAGCTGAGCACAAACCGAAACCATAAACCACATCTTGCTAGACAATAATATTCCAGCAAAGCAGGTAATCTGAGTCACAATAAATGCAATTTGTCCTCGTGGATTTGTCTCACCCCTTCCCTCGACAGGAATATAATCTTTCTGTCATCTCTGTCAGCACAAACAAAAATGGAAATAATCATTTAATCAGTCATGCTGAGCAAAAGCCATGGAAAAAAAGCCGACTGTACTCACAATAATATTCCTGAGAGGTGTGCAGTGTAGTATGTATAAACATTATTAAGCCTGAAAACAATTTGTTAAAAGGAGTGCCTCAGATTCGGTGTTGAAGTCATTCAAATCCATCTTAATCAACATTATTTTCCCAGATTTTAGTTAGCTGTCCTGGTGAATTCCTTTCCTCTCTTTTTGCTCAGTACTTTGATATTGATTGATCATTGTAATAATGTACACCAGAGGTATTCTTTAATGACTGGTTTGCTAACTAGGAAATTATATCCATTTACTACGAACGTTTGTTGAACTCTCCTGAAGCCAGAGTTTAACAAAATAATAAAAGAGGAAAACTGGGTGGGTTGCTGCTTGATTAGTAAGCCAGAAAGTATTTAAAAATAAAATAAAATGGAATTACATCATTTTCTGGATGTAAGTGCCAGCACTTCTACTTGCATTAACTTTATTTATTACACAAATAAGACATTTACAAAGCACAACATTAAAAGTATGTAACAAAACAGACATTGGTTTTACAAAAAAGTGCTTACAATTTAGTTTTACTTTTTTAAAATAAATATTAGTCTTGACTGTCCACTCATTCAGAGAAAAAATTTTTTAACCATTGTAGCCAAGACATGCAGAATTGCAACATGCTACAACAAAATGATTGGCAGATGAAATAAAACTGGTGTTTAGTTGGCATCCTACAGATAAATCACTGATAGTAGTGCAGGATTGGTTCCCACTCCCATCCCAACGAGTGAGTTGTGTAAGCACCTTTAGCTCAGGCATTGGGGTTAACCAGCATGAGCCAAAAAAAATCACTGGTGATAAAACCTTAAACCATTCCACTTTCAGAGCCGAGCCGTATTAGTTACCTTATTAAACTGGAGTGAAGAGCCTTTCACTGGCTGTCCTCAGCGGGTTCTGTCTGCAAAAGGCTTTGTAAATAGCAACTGGAAAAGTTTAGTGCGTGGAGTCTGCATTGCTGCACCAGAACCCATCTGGCAATTACTGAATAAACTAAGAAAATGAGAATGACTTTAATTTTATTTTTTTTTTTAATCCACAGACAGGAGATGAATGCAAATGACCTGAGATAAGGTTTGGTTCAGTGGCAACAGTCAGTGTGAAATATGTTGTGAAACAATGTATTGAATAAATTAGAAGATTTCTTACATTCTTGGTACAGTTGAGTATTTTCCATACACATAATTAGCTCTAAAACTGCACAAGCTGAATTGCTTCCAGTTTTTGCAAACAATTTGGGCTTAATATAAACAGAGCCTGATTTCTGAATTAGCAAAGCTGCTCCTGGCTACTTATGGGGGGAAGTGCCCCGAGCACAGTCTGTAGTGAGCCCACATCCCTGGAGAGAAACACCTACACCCCCTCAGCCCCTGCCTCGTGCTCAGGCCCTGCCGTGGGATCGGTGACAAACCCTTGGTTATACAGTACATTTCACAAGTGGGGTTTCTTTTGATCAAGTTGGTATTTAGCAGATACATATTTCATAGTTTTCCTTTCATTGCACCACCGAGACAGAAGAGAAACACATCGAACGCTTTTCTCCCTCCACGAAACAGTCGTGGAAATCTCAAGGACTGTGGGATGTCAGGGCAAGTTACAGCCTGAAGTCTCTCCTTCAGTCTTAAATGAAATAACGGCACTAATTCCACAACTAAATGGTCGTTAGGATGCGTGAGCACAAATGGAGAACAAAGTCTGCCCCGGTGACCCCCCCTGACCCCCACCAGCATCTCAAGGCCATTGCACATGAACCCAGCAACCACCTCAACCTGTGATCACAAACACTCACCAAGAGCCAAGGAAGGGAACACCAGTCCTTCACTCATTGCTAGGGGCAAGGACAAAAACTGCTGTGACTGGTGACTGTCCCCTCCCCGAGGGGACACCTCTGCAGCGCTGCTTCCAGTCAGGGCAGGCACAGGGCAGTGCCCTGTCACTGGGCACACACTGGGAATGGTCGCTCGCACGTCAGGAGGTGACAATAATATTTTCTGGACTCAATTCCCTCTCTCCTTTCAAAAACTGGGGATAGAGCTGCTGGCTGCAATTAGACAGATACTGGCCTGGCTGTCCGAGGTAGTACCATCACTCTCTCTCTCGATACATACACACAGAGCAGAGTGTGTGTGTACATATGCATTTGCTCCAACCAATATCAACGTGTGCTCGTACTCAGCTACTTCTCAAACCCAGAGACCTTGGTGGCCACCTCAGCAGAACATCCACATCTCCCCAGGCCGTTCCCGGTCAGCCGGAGCCGCGTGTGTGGCCGCTGGTGTCACACAGAGTTCAGGGACATGGCCAGGAGAAGCCTTGCCATGTGTGCAACAGGGGCTGGCCAGAGCAGTGGGATGGACGGCTGCCCCTCCGGCCGGCGCTGGAGATGGATCCAGGATCTCCCAGAGAGGAAAACACGTGTACGTACAGTTCGACTCAAAAACAAGTTATGTAAGGGATGGGTTCCCGTCTCCTGCTCCTGGGGCACAGATGGGTTGTTCCCCTCACTGGCTGTGGCTCGTGGTGGGCTTTCACATTCTTGGACGTGCGGCCTCACGGACACTTAGCAGCAGGACAGGCCCGTGTGCTTGCGTGGAGACAGGTTTTGTTACAGACCCGCTCTTGGCTCGGTGCAAACTGAGAAGGGCTGGCAGAGGTCACTTGTTTACTTTTTGTTGTTACCGTCAATGAAGGATCATTTTGGAGCCTTTTTCCTGATTCGGGGCCAGACTGCTGAGCGTTTCCTTTGCTGTCGCCGTGAGCCCGCCGGCAGCTCTTCTCCCGGGCTGCACCTTCATCCCAGGGCCTGGCAGGACCAAGGAATGCACTCCAGCAAGGGAGAACGGGAGGGCAGAGGGAATCAGAGCGACGCTGCCAGACAGAGGAACACGCCACCACCTTGCTGACCACTCGGCTAGTGACTGTTCCTCCTGGCCTCGCTGTGGTCTTCACCTTTTTAACTGGTCTCCAGTTTCTACCTGACTGTTTCCACTGATTGAACTTGGGTCCACAGCAGGGCAGAACGTTTCTACACCTTTATGGTCACCTTCCATTGAGCATTTCCCAGTCCCAGAGCATGGAGAGTCTGAGAGAGTTTTGTGTAGGTACACTCTGAAATCACCCATTTGTGATCCGATATGACTCCAAGGAAATAAAGTAGTTTGTTAATAAAGAACAAGAGTAAAAAACTTTAAAAAAAAAATTTAAAAAATGAAGATTTGGCAGATGGCTGTGAGAGGAGAGAGATATTCAGTGTTCTAAGAACGAGTCAGCAATCAAAAACTTCAGGATGCTAAACCTGGCTCTGCCACCAACCCCCACGGTTCCTCTCCGTTTAGGACATCTCTGTTTCCCCTCCTATAAAACGGGGGGGAAAAACACTAAGATTTACTTACCTTTGAGTGATCAAAGGACATGTGATTCTAAAGCACTTTGAGGAGGAAGAAAAACTGCCTATTTCCAGCTGGCATCATGTTTTCCACTTAGTGGAGTCTCGGCTACCTGCGAGTTTGGCTCAGGAAGGTCTGTCTATGTATCGAGTTGCTGAGCCAAAAAGCCCATTTCAGATGTCACACATGCAAGTGGAAATAAGGAGGGATGTCCGGGAACCGCTTCACTGGTGCAAAAAGAGAATCAGGCCAAACCACGTAAATTCCTCCTTCCTTTACGTTCAGGGGTGATCACCGACCCCCCTGAGACTCAGCGTGTCCTGGGTTGTTCGTATTCCCATGGGTTTGGGAGCAAGATTTGCAAGCACAGTAGAGTCACTAGTTTTGACTGTGTCTGGCACTGCCTCGGAGAGACTCACGGTCATTCTACAAGTCCACAAGAAACAAGTGTCAAATGTAACTCTGCACTCAACACACACATACACAGAGTGTCGCTGGAGAAACCGGAGCGGGCGTGAGGTGCTGGTCAATGGGAAGAATTGGGAGCGCTGGATCTGAGCTTCTCCTCTGGGACTGACTCCAGTTGCCGTGGGCTGGACGCCGTGTCAGCGGCTGAGGGGCAGTGGTGCTGGTAGGGCCATGGGCAGGTGAGGAAGAGTCCGGGCAGTCAGTACTGAAAGAGGATGACCTGGGGGGAGAAACGGGAGCGGAGCGTCAGCTGCTTTCGGAGACAGACAGCACTCACGGTGGCAACGTGATCTCAGGGAGAACAGGACAGACATGGGCTCTGCTGTGGAAGCCACTTCCCCCCAGGAAAACCCCCTCTGGAAGCACTGTCTGCCCAGGAGCTGCCAGCCCTGCCCATGGAAGGAGCTGCCAGGGATGCAGGCACTGCACCGAGGAGCCCAGGCGGGAGGTAACGGGACTGTGGCAGCACAGCCTGCAGGAAAGGTGCCCCTCTGGGCACACCTTCAGCTGTGAAACCATACAAAACTGGGCAGCACACCAAACCCAGGATTTAATCAGTTTGTCCTGTGATACAGCAGCTACCAAGAAAGACAAAGACCATTACCAGTGGTCCTGACTCTATCCCCCTCCCTCGATAACCATCACAGGCTCCCCTCAAATCACTTCACCTCACTGCTCTGCAAATACAGCCCTGCCCTTGCCATTGGGCAAGGGAAGCAGCCACTGAGTTGGTCACAACTCAGATCTCACCAGCCACTGCACTGGGCACCCTGAGGGGAGGGTGGGGGGTGCCCCAGGAGAAAAGGGAAACAGAGACTTAGCATTTACAAGTGTTTTCCCAGGATCTCAGCTATCACTGCTTTTAAAAAATTTTGGATGTGGAAAAAAAGCTGTTTCAGTTTTCAGGAATTCAACATGCAAGTGACTGTTTGGAAAAGGAGCTGGTTGGGGGGCAGCTCCATGTCCTGAGAACCCCATTCTGCAACAGCTGCGAGCAAGTAATTGCATTTAAATCAGGAGCTGCTTGCTGCAGTGGAGCTTCTCTGAATGACAGCACTGGGACTGTATAATATTTTCTGAAAACTCTCCAGCTCACTGTGCAGATATCATGAAAAAATGGTAGCATTTAGACTGAAAAAGTAACTTTCCTGTTCCCCTGCTTGTGCTCGCTGAAACAGAGCTCAATAAGCTGCCACTGCTGCACTGAGTAGAGAGAGATCTGAAAAGAGAGTCGCTGAGAACTTCTGACAGCAAAGACAAAAGCTAAAACCACGAAGAGTTGCCAAAGGCTCAGTGTTTCCTCAAAGGAAAGTCACTGAAACTGGAATCCCAAATAAAATCTTACGAGCCTAAGCATGTTTGAGAAGTCTTGCCCCCAATAAGCTGTTTATTAGATACTGGAAGTGCTGCACAGAAAAATATCAACATGCAATATTGTTCCCTGGCCAGACATTGTGAAATAACATTCCTGTTTCAGATATTGTAACAGCCAGTTGTTGGTTTGGGTTTTTTTTAAGCAATACTGCAATCCACAAGAAATGAATTTCTTTTGTTAACTCGTGGAAAACTGGGAAGTTAGCACATGCTGACAGTCCCCCCTGCTCTGTTACCAACAGAGGAACGGAGCTCAGGGCACACGGGGAGGGGAGAAACCAGAGAGAGGAGTCAGCAGGAGGACATGAGAATCCTTCAGGGAATGAAGCACTTCACAACAAGGAGGGGTGTTTAGTGAAGAACAAAGTGATGCCATTTTGACCAACAGTGGGTACATCAACCCAGGGCCACCAAGACTAAGGACAGACACATAGGAGGTCACGGACAAGCAGATGCTGAGAGGAGACAGCGGTGGCAATGATGTTACACACAAAGCTTCGCCCCAGAGCCTGGAACAGGGACTACAATTACCTTCTCACCCCTATTAGATAGTGGTCCTTCCATGTCTGCTTTGAGGTGCACTGGTGGAGCAGTGTAGGGAAGTCTACAGTGCACTTGTCCACACTGTACCTGACCTGTGGATGAGAAGAGGCTTCAGCCTCTGTTACTACAAACAACACAGGCCCTCCAACTGGTATAGCCAGGCCTCCACCAGGAGCAGCTCGGGACACACGTGGAGTAGGAGATGCCCCATGGATCAGGCAGAAGCACAGCAGGAGCCCACACAGGTGAGGGAGGGGAGAAGCCTCACAAGAGCCACAGAGCCAAAGCCTCCATCCTGGCATGGCCAAAGCTGCCCACCACTCACAAATCATTCACCAGCACTTGGAATTGTTAAAGAAAGCAACTCTGCTGCTCGGAGAAGGAAGGAGAGCACTGAGCACACTCACACCTCTCCTCCATGACACAGAGAACTCATGGAGGGCCAAGGATCAGTCAGGTAAAACCCAGGCAGTGGCTTTTCTGCGGATGAGCCATGGAGGGAAAGAGCAGCAGCCCTCTGTCCCCTCTCTCTCTCATCTGAGCCTCCCACATTAACAGCCCTTCAGAAAACTCCAAAGGCAGAGTTCACCAGGCACGAGGAGGAGGAGCAGCAGCACAGGAGTGTTTTTGGCAGTGCTGTGCCATGGTGCCACTGCCTGCTCTGGGGGAGCTCCCCCTGCCCTTCCCTGAGCCCCCCGAGCCCCCCCAGCACCGCAGCCCCGCCGGCCACTCTCCACTCTTACTTTCTATGTATCCAACTCTTACTTTCTATGTATCCAACTCTTACTTTCTATGTATCC
>NW_020897735.1:8762747-8773514 GCF_003984885.1 Neopelma chrysocephalum
TCCAACTCTTACTTTCTATGTATCCAACTCTTACTTTCTATGTATCCGTGCAGCGTCACCATCCGGGCCCGCTCGGGGCTGCTGAAGGGCGAGTAGTGGATGTCGTCGGAGAGCGAGGAGGGGATGCGGGACGGGGGCGCTCCCGAGGGCGGCACCGTGTGCTGGGGGGTGTGTTTTTTATGGCGGGCTCTGCAGTTTTGAAACCAAACCTGAAACAAAAGCAGCAAATCCTGCGTCAGCTTCAGAGACAACTGGATTGAGGTGTGGTCCTTCGCCGCAACCCCAGGGTGGGTGTCTGCTCCAAGCATTTAAAAAAAGATATAAAACTGAGAAATCTGCCCCTCACCAGCGTTTCACTGGTTTCCACAGCTTTATTTACACCCACTGGAGCATGAGTGAAGCCAAAGCTTTGTCCCTGCTCAACTCCCCTGCAAAGGAGGGGAGCACCTTTCAAGGTCTTAAATCTCAGGCTGCAGCCCCAGCTCACCTGGGCTAAAAGCACAGCTGAGATCAGTTGGGAAACACGTGAGCATTGGCAAGGAGAGGAACAAGGGGAGGCAAGACCAAGTAGAAGGTTAGACTAGGAGACGTTGTGACTTTAAGGATGATGAAAACAATATTGTTTTAATACACTTGTGTTTTAGCATATTCAAAAGCCACATCATCAGAACATTAAAGCTGAGAAAGGAGGGTACTGTGGTGGGACACAGCCCTAGACTGTGTGAGCAGCAGGTACAAGCCCTCTGACCATATCTCAATGCTTCTAATTAAAGGAATAGTTAGGGAATTACATCCTAGAGATAAAACATACATGGAAAGGTTTTTTTATGCTGAGGAGGTGGTTTGTTTCTCATGCTTTAATTTTTGAAAGATAGCTGGGAGTAAAAACCTTCTCCAAGGCTGAGTGAAGATCAGCTCTCTGAGGCCGAGCACACTGGACCACAGAGAAGGAAACAGTCGTAAGCATTTGACAAATTGTTTCCTGTTTAACGCGCCTTTGAAAAATATCCACATGAAAAAATCACCTGGTGTGCAGCCTGCTTGATCTTTAGCTAAATGAAGAATCTCAGTAACAGAGGCTCGAGCCAGATTTTCACACACAAAATTTAAATGTGCCATTGACAAAACAATCCCGGATGAAAGCTCCACATTTATTTTCATCACTCGTGCTTTTTATTGTATGCAGAAAGTATGTCAGCAGAACATTAAAGTGATGAGTATAAATGTCACCGAGAGGCAAAGCTGGGCTGTCTGCAGGGATGGTGAGCTGGGATTTGCAGAGGGGACATTTCTCAGTCCCTACAGCACCACTTTCCCTCCCCTCCCGGCACAGGCGTGGGGACTTCCCTGCCACCACGTCCCCTGGGGCTGCAAAACCCCTTTTTCTTTAAACTTCTCAATCCCAACACTTCCTGAAGCTTGAGAACTTTGCCTGCTCGTGGTGGGGACTGCCAGGGGAGCTCTGGCACTGCTCGAGCTGGGGCAGAGCACTGAGCTCTGGGACAGTGTGCTCAGGGGCAGCTTTCCCACCCAGTGATTTATTGGGGCTGCATGGGGGTTTGTTTCATTGCATCCCAGGAGGGAAAAACAAATAGAAAACCCACGAGAGAGACAGAGGGAGGATGGTGCTGGCATTGCTACGGGAGCCAGTGAGCCGACACACTGGGAGGGCAGCACGAAGCTGCTGGATGCTGCGTGTCGTGGGGTTGATGTGCAGGAGTGAGGGGCCACGGGGCTGTGAGCCCTGTCTGGTGCCAGCCTTTAGGTGCACCCTCCCTGCCCTGCTTGGGGCTGCTCGGCCAGCAGTGCCCACCCAGCTGCCCCTCACCTGAATGACCCTCCGACTCAGCCCCGTCATGTCCGCCAGCTTCTGCAGCGTCTGTGCGTCGGGGTTGTTGTCCTGAGCAAACTGTGCCTGCATGACCTGCGGGAGGGAGGAGAGAGGGGCTCAGGATGAGGCCGGGGAGGCGCAGCCCCTCCAGCCCCCCCTGGCCCAGCCCCCCTACCTGCAGCTGCTCGGCGGTGAAGGAGGTGCGGGCTCTCTTGGCTGGCTTGGGCTGGCTGTCCTGCTCCGAGGGCACAGCCCCCTCCAGCGTGATCCCATTGCCTGCAGGACAGAAGCCCGTGAGCCACAGGTCAGAAACTCCCCTGCCCACATGCAGCAGCTGCTCAACTGGGGGACAGCACGGCCGGTGGCATCGCAGTGTGGGGCACCCACAGCATCCCCTCAGCCAAGGGACAACATGCCTGGCAGGGTGGGGCACCCACAGCATCCTTTGCTGCAAGTGGGAGCAGAAAGAGTAGAGCCAGCACTGCCCCTCGGGAGCTGCCCTGGACTGCTGAGCCCCTCAGCACACTGGGAAGGAGACACCACCTCCCCCGAAGTGTTTACTGTTGAATTAAGAAAAATGCAGCAAGTGGTGGAAGCCCTGGGGAATAAGGGACAGGAAGACAGCAGCAGGAAGAGGGATGTCAAGGTGGTGTGTGAGGGCAAGCACTGATGTCCCACTGGCCCTGACTCACGGTCACTACTTGGCCACATCCTCCAGGGAGCGGCTGGGAAGGGACCCTGTCTCTGCTGGGCTCACTGACATCCATCACTCCTGCCCTGTGCTGCTCCCTGTGACCCCGTTTTCCTCCACTGGTGCTGCCTCCATCAGTCGTTTCATTTGCTCAGAGAGTTTCAATGGGCTCTCTGCTCCTTTCCCTGGCTCCAAGTCCTCCCAGCACCCTGATCTCCTCTTCCTCCTGGGTCCCCGAGCAGCAGAAGGAGCGACACCGTCCCCATGGCCTTGGGGTGCCCATGCCCTGAACAGCAGCCACACTAAGGGGGACACAGCAGGGGGACACTGACCTCCCACTTGCCAAGCACAGCAGTGGGGTGAGCCCAGCTGTGCTCACGCTGCCACACAGCCTACAGGGAGGGTGGCCAGAGCTGAAGTCCCTCGTTCCTCACTGGGGTCCCCTCTGCAGCCCAGGCCATGCCTGTCTGCTCTCGGCAGCGTAGGTGAAGCACCGAGGAGGGATGGAGGAGGGAGGAAGGCCAAGCAGGGCTGGCGCTCACCCCACTCCCAGGATGCGCCTGCACAGCCCAGCGCTCGCTCCACAAGCTGGACCAGGCTGTGATTGTCTTGGCTTGAGTTGAAGGACTTTCTCATATAGTTTGACTTGTTCTTTTCGGATGATGAATGGGACTCTGACTTCAGCAACATCTGTTTATTTTTCTTGTATGTAAAACCTCATGTGCAGAAGAAATTGCTGGGTAATTGCTGGAGGGGGGAGCGTGGCCCTCCAACTCCACAGCAACTGCAGCACTCCAAAGTGATCCCACCCCCTTCTCAAAACCAGGGGACACTTGGACAGAGGTGCCCATACAGGGCACTCACCAGGTGCCCCAGTGCTGCCCAACACCGTGGTGCTCAGCCCACACCAGCAGGTCCTTCCGAGCAGCAGAAAGCCCACCATCCCAGCCCTCAGCTGGGGTAACAGCTCTGCAAGGCTCCCTGGTGCCAGATCCTGCTGTCCTCACACCAAACTGCTCCTCCAGGCCACGTGGCATCTCCCTCTCCATCCCTGTTCCCACTGCCTCCCTCACGCCTCCGCAGCAGCTGACCATATGGACCAACATGCTGCGAGCCACGTCCTGAGCCAGGACCCTCCCAGCCTGACCGGGCACTCTGTTTTCATCCTCTTACTCAAACACAGTAAACAGAAACATGTTATTTTCACGTCAGGTTGTTAATGGTTTCCACATGCTGCATGGGCCGGGGCATGGCGTGTCACTGCCTGTGCCCACCATGCACTGAGGTACTTTCCCACACAGGACATGCTGTGGCACTGCCCGGCTTCTCTGTGCACTGCGCTGGACTAACCCCACAGATTTGTTCCTCCAAGCATCTCTGGCCACTGCCACGCAAGAGGATGGGGCTGTGCTCAAGGGGACGGGAGCTGTGGTGCTGTGTGACCTCAGTGTCACCGACCCGACTGGGACACTGGAGGCTGGCCGGCCATGGCACGGCACAGCACCGTCCAGCTGGGAGCGGCACGGCCCAGGATGGGCAGGGCGGGTGGAAAATGATGGGAAGGTTTTGTCGAATCGCCAATCCCACCTTCTAGATTTATGACTCACAGCCTCAAAGTCCCAGCAGCTTCCTCACACGCTGCATGCCGGGCTGTGCAGGACCAGGCACTCGTCCCCGGTATCACCCGCAGCACACGGGTCTGCCATGAGCCGCAGGTGCTGCCAGCACGTTGGCCACCCCCGTGAGCACTCTGCCAGCCCAGGGCCTTGTGCTCAAGCCACCCCATGGCCACCCATCACCCCTTTTTGGCAACAACACGACCAACCCCAACACCCCATGATGAGGGTCAGGGGAGGGGACAGTGACACCCTGCACGGTCCCCGGGGTGAGGCCGTGACCGCGGCGCTGGGGCTCCGTACCGTTCTCTGCCGCTCTCTTGAGGTTCTCTATCATGGTGTCGTAGTGGATCCGGCACAGCACCTTCTCCTCCACCAGGCCGAACTCCTCGCCGGTGGAGAGCTGCCGCTTGCAGGAGAAGCAGGCGAAGCAGGCGAGGTGGTAGGCATTGCCCCGCGCTCGCCGCACCCAGTCGCTGGCGTAGATCTGCCTGCCACAGCGGGCACACTTCGTACCGAACCGGCTGCGGGGGGGAGAAGAGGCAGGTGAGAGCAGGCAGGGTGAAGGCAGGCAGGGTGAAGGCAGGCAGGGTGAAGGCAGGCAGGGTGAGGATAGGCAGGGTGATGCTGGGGCGCAGGCGCTGCCGCCGACCCCATCGCTCACCCCGACCAGCCCGAATCCCGCAGCAAAACTGTCCCACGGGTGGCATTCCCCAGGGAGTGGTGTGGGCAGCGGTGTGGGCAGTGGTGTGGGCAGTGCTGTGGGCAGTGCTGTGGGCAGCAGCGGGGTGTGACTCGCCACAGCCCTGCAGCACCAGACGCGGCCGAGGGGCTGAGGTGACGCAGCGCCGTGAATCAGCTCCCAAGCCCGTGGGATTTTTCATTCTGATAACAGCCAGTGTGAGACTCGGATGGAAACTGTGTCAGGGCTGGTTCTCTCCCACTGCCATAAATCAAACCATGTGTGTTCTCCTCACACGTACAGGCGCACGCATCTGGTTTTTCCTCCATCGAGGAGGTCTCATCGCTGCGAGAGGATGATGACTGTGCTGGAGTGAGCTATGCTGGAAGGTAGCTCAGCACAATGAAGAGGCAACAAGACAGCCAGGCCCCTGCACCCTGTGATCGTGTGCTCCTGAAAACCTCCATTCCTGCCAGGATGCCAAGGGCCAAGGACGGGCGATTCACGGGGAGCAGCAGATGTGGCCCCCATGGCCCTGAACCCCCAGGCCAGTGCCTGCCAGGAGGAGCCAGGCACAGCCTTGGTTTGATTTCTGCATTTCAGTATTGCTGCTGCTTAAAAAAATAAATGCAATGAGCAGCGGCAAGAGCATCAGGGGAGAAAGGAGCCTGTCCTCTGCCACTGCAGAGCTGGTGCTGGCTCTGACACAGCCCCAACTGCAGCCACCGCGCTTCCCAGCACAGCCCCAGCACTGCCGTTGCCACCTCAGGCTCCCCAGGGGCTCTCACTAGCCCCCACCACAGTGGGGAGCAGAGCCACTGCCAGCCCCGCCCGAGCAGCTCCTGAATCTCTCAGCACAGGCACAAAACACCAAGAAGAAACAACCACATCGAGCAACAGGAGAGACCCCGCACCACAAACCCCTCAATTCACTGTCCAGTGCAGCCCCAGGTGCTGTGGACAGGCGGTGACAGAGCCCAGGTCAGGCCACCACAACCAACACACTGCCTGTGCCCGACCCCACACCGCAGAGCTGCCGCCCACCGTGGGCTCAACAAGATGTAGAAAGACCGTCCTGTGCTGGAATTACTAATTGCAAAACTATTTGGGAGGAAACGAAGGGTCTAAATTTTTCAGCCTGACCATAGCTGACCAAAAACGAAAAAAAAAAAGAAAGAGGACATTTCTATGCTGAAATTATACAGAGACTTAGCTAAGAGACTTCACTAATTTACTTCAGATGGGAACATTGTAAACTGACTTCGTGCCAGCTCGTTTATATAAACGCACAAACAAAAGAACCATATTAATTTTTTATTTAGAAGTAAAGATCATTCCTGTAAATTGAATTACTTTGAACAATGTGCTATGTAAACAGTCGTACTTGCTGAGCAGTATCAAGCGAGGGGCAGTGCACCGAGCTAATGGCACGTGGTGATGGCTGCTCCCTGCTCGGATCCCAGCCCGGGCAGGGGGAGCACAGCACGGGGATGGGGGAAACTGGGGCACTGGGCGCTGCACAGGAAAGGTCACACACCCCCATCACACACCAGCTGGGATCTGGGGGAGATGCTCAGGTGGCCCCAGACCCACAGGATGGAGTCCCCGCTGGGGCCAGGCGGGACCCCCGGGTTGGTGGCAGTGCCCAGGGAGCAGAATAGAGGCTGCCAAAGGCGCAGGGGCTCGTGGGAACACAGCAGCCAGCACAGTCAGGGACTGATGTCACTGTCCCCTACAGAGCCACGGCACCAACAGCACCCAGAGAGAGGCCGAGGCTCAGCAGCAATGTGGGCATGGGGCTGCACAGGCTGCGGCACCGGCAACCGCTGACGCTGCACCTGCAGCTCTTGGCCAACCCCCATCTGCAGCACCACTGCAGCAGTTGGGCTGTACAGAAACCAGGGTGAGCTGGGGCCAGGCACAGCACCCAATATCACCCAACACTGTCACCGCAGGGACCATCACTGTGCTGCTGCCAGCACCACAGGAACAGGGAGGGAAATGCCTGTGAACACTCTGCCCCGGCCCGTCACCATCACAAATGAAGAGCTCCACCAGAACACCGGCATTAGTGCCTGAGCTCACAGGGCAGCGAGACCCCAAAGAGCTGAGCACCAGGAGAGGGGCTCCGCATGGCCCCTGTCACCCACCTGGCTGGGACAGGGACAGGGATGGTGGTAGGGCTGCACTGCAGCAAGAGACACAGAGCCAGAGGTTTTATCCAAGCCCAGCACTGTGGCACAGGCAGGAGCATCCCCAACCACTCCCAGAGCCATCGGCTCGAACCCCGGCTGCGGGGTGAGCAGATGCTGATGGCTCTTCACAAAGGTTAACTCTGGGAGATAAAAGCTGACAACAACATTACCAGGAAAGACTCATCCCAGAGAGACTCATCCCGGAAAGACTCATCCCACCTCCCCCAGGGGCGGCCGCATCATCTGGGGAGTGGGAAGAGCAGAGGCGGGAGGATGCTTTGGTGTGTCCTGGCTCTCACACACCACTTGTCCCCAGGTGCCACAGCTCCCTGAGCCCTGCTGTCCATCCCTGCCTGTGGGGACAGGGGAAGGGACACCCAGCCCCAGGGCCGCTCACAGCTCCAAGTATTTCCTGGTTCCACTCTGCAGGAAGCCCCAGACACAGCCCTCAGAGGCAGCTGCAGCTTCCAGACATCACCCCAATCTCCCAGTAGAGCAGCGGGTGCCTCAGTGAGCACCTTCATGCTGTGACACAGCAGTGCTCAAGCTGGAGCATTGACTGAGGTGATGGAGCCCACCTGAGCCACAGCCAGGCCAGTGACCCCATGCTCACATGCCCGTGGGCTGCCCATCAAGGTCACAGAGGGGCACAGCAGGAATCACACCGGGATCGTGTCAGGCCTCGGGGTGACCGGAGCCGTGGGAGCTTGGCCGTGAGCAGCCCCTGCATTGCCCGGGAACACAATGTTCTGCTCAATGAGATCCAATTTTAATTTGGTTCTCCTTGAAGCACTGGAACCTTGGACGCCAAATGTAATTATTTGACAAGACACAGGAAACAGCAGCGTTTGCTTAAAAACGCACATGAGGCCGCGGAGCCACGGCAGTGCCAGCACCTCTACACAGCCCCTCACGGGGACAGGGAAGTGACACTCAGACAGAGCAGGCCTAACCATGCTCCCCGTGGGCAGTGGGGCTGTGACATGACAGCCCTGTGCCTGTCAGCCTCCATCCTCAGCGTCCCCCAACAGCACCAGTGTCAGAACCAGCACCGGAGTGATAGAGCATCCCTGTGCTCCATGCAGAGCATCCCACTGCCCCTTCCATCTGCCTTGGCTCCAAACCACACGCATTAGGATGGGGTTTCTGCTTTGCTTTAAAAAACCCACACACATTTCATCTACGGCAAACAATCAATACAATTTTTAAAATCCATCCCAAGGGTCAAGTTTGTTTTGCGCCAAGCGCTGAGTCCCACTGGCCGGGATCAACAAGATGCCGGCCGGCGTGTTCCCAGGGCCGGGCGGGTGCAGGAGGGAGCGGCCAACGAGCCGAGTTGGCCGAGGACAGCCGGGGAGATTTGCCCCGGCCCCAGCCCTGCTGAGCAGCCACGCACCGGCACCGACGGCGGCGGCTCAGCCCGGCGGGCTCCGCCGCGGGAGCGACCCCCGCCCGCTGCCCCCGACCACCGCACCGGGGCCGGCCCGGGGCTCGGCCGGGGGTCGCAGCGATCCCGGCGGGGCTGGGGCGAGAGAGGCAGATCCGCACCCGCCGGGCTCCGAGCGCCGCCGCTGCCGCCGCTCAGATTCACCACCACCAATAAAAAAAGAATCTCCCCGAATCCCCACTTTTTAGCGCAAAAGGCAAGTTGCGGAGCGCGGGTTGGGAGCCCCCGCGCCCCCCGAACGGTTGCCGCAGGAACCGGGAGCGTCCTGCGGCGGCTTCCGCGATTTTCGTTTTGTTTCCCTTTGGCCCGTCAATACCGACGCGAACAGCCCGGCTGCTCCCACCGAACGAGGGGATCGGGGCTGCTCAAACGGGAGGCTCGCGAAACAGGTTAATTTTAACGCTGTGATTTGCCACATTTGCTCGAAGGTCATTTCGAGATCCCGGCGCTACTTTAAAACCGCCTTTGGGAAGAGTCGCTCTCAAAAATAAACCAAAAATAAACCACACATCAACGGCACCAGAACGGTGATAAATGAATGAAAACGCTTAAAGTGCCGCAAAACATCACCGTGGCCACGGGACCCCCTGAGCCTTTCTATGTGGAGTGGGGGAGATTTCGGTGAAATCACCGAAAATTGCAGTTTAAAAATAATAACAATAACTAATAATAATAAGAACAACAACCACCACCATAGGACAGGACGAGGAGCTCCGTGACTCCGGGACCGACCCGGCTTTCCGAGCCCCGCACCCGCCTCCATGAGCCCCGCACCCCCGGCGGCACCGCACCAAGCCCGGCGGGGGTTGAGCTGCGGAAAATCGGGTATTTGCAGATTCTTTAATAAAAAGCACCGGAGGAATCTGCGAGGTGCCCCCCGAGCTCCCCTGCCCGCTGCCGCCGGGGCAGCCCCGAGCTCCGCCGCGGCCGGAGGATGCTCCGAGCCCCCTGCGCCCCGCCGGGGTCATTCCCATTTCCTGCCCGCCATTCCCCTTCCTCTCGGGTCAAACAGCATTCCCTCATCCTGGTAGGACGGGGAAAGTCAGAGCGGGGGTTCCGATGTTTAGTTAAACCCTGGCGAGGAGCTCAAGATACTCAATCCCCTGGTTCCACTCAAATTAGGGGAAAATTCGTGGGTTAAGGTTTAGAACAGAAAGACCGACGCAGACAGAACATCCTCCCTGCGGGACAGGCTGCTGCGGGGGTGCGGGTCCGGCCCGAGCCCCGGGACCGCAGCCGCCGCCCGTCGCTCGTTTCGGTTCCGTAACGCGCTCCCGCCGCGGACGCTCCGGCGATTGCGGGGCCGCAGCTCGGACAGGAGCTCCCCAAAGGCGCTGGGCACCGCAGGCCGGCAGCACCAATTTACCCTCCGGCAAGAGCCGGGACGAGGCCATTCCATCCCATCCCATCCCCATTTCCCCGCCGCGGGGACCATCCCCGCCACGCCGCACCCACAGAGCCGGGCGCTCCCGCCGCCGAGACGGGGAGCTCGGGGCGGCCCGCACAGCCACGGCCGGGGGGCAGGAACCCCTCCGGAGGGTGGGAAACTGCACCCCAACCTCCCTTTCTGCCTCTCTTCCCGTGCCCCAAGGGTCGTCTCCCGCCCGGCTGCTCCGGGGAGCCCGGCGGCTTCTCCAAACCTTCCCCTCGGCAGTGCCGGAGCGGCCCCGGCCCCGCGGCACCCGGCGGCGGCTGAGCCCCTCGGAGCGGCCCCGGCCCGGTCCCTACCTGAAGTAGTCCATCTTGCAGAAGATCTCCTTGTTCTTGATGTAGCAGCTGTGCTGCTGGCGCAGCGAGGTGCGGCACACGGAGCACTCCAGGCACCGGACGTGCCAGATGAGGTTGTTCACCTGCGGCAGAGAAGAGGCTGAGACCCAGGGCCGCCCGCCGCCCCCCGCCGCCCCCGCCGCACCCCCGCCCCGCTCACCTTCAGCAGGTACCGGTCGAGGATCTCCAGCCCGCAGCTGGAGCAGACGTTTTTGCCGGCCGACGGCGTGGAGGAGGAAGAGGATGGCGGGGAGCAGACGGACGGCGTGGACGGAGTGCTGGGCGCTGAGCGGGCGTCCTCCTTCTCCAGGGCGCCGGGCAGCGGCTCCCCGTCGGGCTGCGACTGCGGGCAGAGCCGCCGCGGGGCCGTCAGCCGGGGCCCCGCCGTTCCCCACAGCCCCGAAACGGAGCGTTCCGGCGGGTCCCCGCAGCTCTCGGCATCCCCGGCCCGGCGGGCACCCACAAACCCCTGACAACACTGCCCTGGAGGGTCCCGGCGGGAACCCCGCAATTCCCGGCCCGACGCGTTCCCGCAGCC
>NW_020897735.1:8778514-8789923 GCF_003984885.1 Neopelma chrysocephalum
AGGGGGGGGGACCCCCGGTCCGGCTCGTCCCGGTGCTGCCCCGCCGCTGCCCGCCCCGACGGGGCGCACGGTCCGGGACGGCCCCGCAGCCCCCCGCGGGTCGCGGCGGCGGGGATCGCGCCCACCGCCGCGGCGTCTGGCCGCCCGCCGCTGCCCGGGCTTCATTAGTAACCTGATAATTCCCCAGCAAAGCCCCGGCAGCGGTGCCACCGCCGGGTAATTGCAGGACGGTAACGTGAGCTGATGGCGGCCGGGGATGGATCCTCGCCGTTATTGATTGTGACAGCTAAATTGTTAACCGAGAGGGAAATCAGATGAAAGCCATTTTAGAATAAATACAAGGCATTAGGTTTAAACATCGAGGTTGCAGAAAAGCCTGAGAAACCCCCAGGAAACAGAGCCCAAGGCCCACCAGCTCGTCCTCCCATCTGTCCCCAGCTCCACAGAGGCCGAGCATGGGGGGAACATGGACAAGTGCAGAGGCGGGATGCTGAGAAAGAACAATTTAAACCCCTCGTTCTCGCTGGCAGGGTCTCAATTAGCTCTGGCTGCTCCAGAAGAAACACGTAGGAGTTTTCATGGACACAGCCACGAAAGCTGTCTGTCCCCCTACGCAGCGCCGGGCGAGGCAGGGCCACGCAGGGTTTGTTTGCGTCGCAGAGCGAGGTCAGGCTGTGATGGCCATGGCTCAGCACCACGGCCCAGCACCACCCAGCCCCACTCACACTTGTGCTGCTCATGAAAGACCAGGCTCTCTGGGCCCCACAAAGTCAGAAGAGGCTCAGGAACAGGGTGACTCCAGCCTCCAGCCCAGCCTTGGCCATTCCCCAGCCTTGGGATCATGTCCTGGCCCCTGCAGGCAGCAGGTCTCCTGCCGTCGCTGCTGAGACCAGGCAGATCTCCAACGTGCCTGTTGCACCAGGAGCAGGGCCTGGGCAGTGCCTGGGGAATGCAAAGCAGTGGATACAGGGTATCAGCACCGACTCCATCCCCATTCTTACCCCAATATGCTCCCTCCACCAGTGCTGGAGCTCGTACAAGGCAGCAACGAGGTGGCAGCGTGTCAAACAGTAGCTCATACAGAATCCTGAAATTTGGGGTTGGGAATGTTCTGTGTTCCCACAGTGAAGGGATGATTCCGTACCCATCCCAAGCTAGGGACTGTCACCACAGGCACAAGAACAGCAGAAATACTGAGGAAAAGCCCACATTGTGGACACGGTGAGTATTGCCCTCGGTACCTCACCTTGCTCCCGGGGATCTGCTGGAAATACAGGGGCAGCAAGGATCCCCTCAGAGGACAGGACTATGTGCTGCAGGCAAGAAACAGCCCAATTCCTCTTCAGGGAAGCAGGGCACCAAGCCCCACTCTCCTTCCCACCACCAGCTGCCAACCTCCCTCCTTACAGCTCCAGATCCGGCTGCAGCGATGCCGCGCTCCCCGCTGCCCTTCAAACCTGTTTTATGATGGTTTCATGCCAAGTCCCAGGGCTGATGCTCATGAAAACATGTTTCTGAGCATCTACCTCCTCCCAGTTCCAGGGTTAGGAACTCCCTGGATTTGCTGCAGGGCCGTGGGAAGCGCAGCATTCCCGGGAAGCGCCGGCAGCACCAGCGCCTGCCGGGCCGGCGGCAGCAACGACCAACACAAACACTGACCTGCAACAAGGCTCCCCCAGGTCTGAGTCTGGCCGAGCTGCAGACAAGGCACTTCTGTTAGTGACAGTGGCAGTGCAAAAAACCAATTAAAATAAAAAAGACTGATGCCATTGTACCCGGGTTCTATCCGTGGACTTCGGCTGATGCCAAGCATTTACCACCCTCACTCACTTCCTGCTTGTGCCACCCTCGCTTTCCTGGAGGAAAACATGCATTTAAAATGTTTATTTAGGGCCGTGAGAATTTCAACAAATTGTATTTAAATACAAATAAATATCAAAGTGTGTTTCTGATGGGAGCACAACCACAGACCTGGTTTGAATCCAGGTATTTTCTAAATTCCTAATGGGAACAGAATTGAGAGCTGTTCTAAACAATGCAGATACAGACCCGGAGAGCTACAAATGCTGGAGCACGCAGGAACAAACACAGGCTGTTCACAGAGGAGTGTAAACTGGTGTTACTGACACTCAGAGGGCTACAAACTCCCAAGGATATGACTTTTCCCTTTAGTCAGGTACCCAAAAACCAGGAAGCAAACATTAGCAGCATGAGACCTACTTCTGAACAATTCATCTTTCAACAGTCACTCCAGCAGACACGCACGGCTCCGCTCCAGGTGCTGGGTTCGGAAGCAGGAAGCGTGCTCTGCCTGGAGGGAGGTGTGCTGCTGAGGGAACACAAACCTCCCTGGGCTGTGCCACTGAGCAGCTCCTGCGTGCACAAACCGGGGCTCCTCAAAAACTGCCTCCCTCCTCTTGTTTGGGATCACCATTAACCAGACCGGGGAAGCAACTCCAGAGTGACCGACGAGGTCTGATGGGAGCAGGGAGAGCACACACTGGAAAATGAGATCAGTGTCACCTGGACCCCAGCACGTGTTCTCTGACATCCCCCTGGCACACGCACTCACAGCACTGTGTGCACAAAGGAAAATGTTTTTTTTTCCTCAGACTTCTATTTTGCAGATATTTAGGGAGAAAATGGGCTGCAGATCAGATCCAGAGCCATCCATCAGACCTGCGGATTCAGCCCCTGGGGCAGGCAATCCCAGCTCACAGCAGAACCAGTTCACCACAAACACACCAAGAGGCAGCTGACCACCTTTACCAGCCAGTGGAGACCAAAGCTGGGCTGGACGGGGGGCAAACACTGAGGTCATGGGCTTGGCAGGTGCCTCAGAGGCTGCAGTTGCTCTCATGTTGTCACATCTGGCTCATGAGGAGCTACCACTGATGGGGATCACTGAACACAAACTCTGAAGCTCAGGGCACAGCACATCAGTGGTGTGTAAATACACCAATTCCTACACAGAAGCACACACCTACAGCCTAAATGACACTGAAAATACCTGTGCTGTGCCATTAGCCTAAGGGTATCACATCCTAAAGTAACATTGTGAAGTCTGCAAATCAAAATGCAAAGATCAACTGGCTTCGGTGCATATAAAATATTGCATGCACAGTCACTAGAAGTGTTGCAAAATCTATTTAAAATGAGTTTTATTGAGATGAAAAAGTTTTCCATGGTAACTACAGCATGTTAATCAAAACCAAGTGCTTCCCCTCCATTAAAACATGAACCGGAATACTTTTTTGTTCAAAAATACTTAAAAAGTAATCAGTTAAATGGAGTATTTTTGGATGTGCTTCGCTCCGTACGCTGGTTACTGTTTCTAATCTGGCTAATGAATGCACGCTAACGAGAGGTTGTCTGCGTGTTCATCAGAGGCTTTGAGGGGAACCTACTTCTCTGAACAGCCTTCAGCTGTGAGCTGCTCTGGCAGGGGCTGCGGCCCCTCAGGTGGGCCAGGCTGTGGCTGCCCAGCCGTGCCCTGCTCAGGTGCCAGCGTCCTTCCCACTCTACAAAGTACAAAAGCACTGGAGCACTCCACGTATACAAAGCAGTGTTTCTTGCTACCATCATCCGCTCCTAAAGCATCATCTTCTGGATTTCCAGGCAGCTCTGGAGTAAGGAGTAGTCCTTTTCTTATCGGGTGGTTTGAAGTAAGAATAAACGGGTGCTGCGGGATATTCTGCGTCGGGGTTTTCCGCCATCATTTTCAGCTTGGCTTCAATGGCCTTTATTTTTGCACTGACACTGGAAAGAGAATAAGCAGAAAAGAGATTGAGCTTGATCTTAGCATGAAATCTGGCTACAGCAGTCTAGAGATTTTGCTGACACACGAATACTCATCACATGAGGAGGGGCCAGGCAGCCCCCACTGCCGCATCCCCAGCGAGGGAGGAACGCACTGCTCAGAGCCCACACTGCTGCACTTCAACCCTCAGCACGGATTTGCTCCTCCAAGATACATCACAGCACCACAAAGTAACGGCCCCTGCACCTACTCAGCACTTTCTTGAGGACGCTGAGGCGAGAACACGACAAGGCTTCCTACTCCATGTGAAATGATGTCACTTCAGGAGGTCTGAGCATGTGCAGCAGAGCACAGCCCCGAGCTGGCTGCTGGGAACGGCACAGAAATGAAAGCCAGACTTCCTCCCAGCTACAGCCTGCTCGGGATGGGAAAACCCCAGACTCTAATTAGGTCAGGAAGAAACATTATTTCAGCATTAGCAGGGTTTATCCCAAAGGGAGAAGCTATCCTAGGTTACACCCCAAATTCCTAGGACTTTTGTTATTTGCTACCCTCTGTTGGATATGGACTGAGCAATGTTCCCTTCCCCGCTGTGGCTTCTTGCACCATCCATCCTCGCTAGAACAACCCCTCTGTGCCACTGATGCAGCCAGCAATCTGCATGACTCAAACCCCTCTGCTCCTTGCTTCCTAGCCTGTTACTTCTGAATTCCAAGCTCATTTTATCTTGAGGCCAATGCATTAATCTGGTCCTGGTTCCTTATAGGGTTCCACTGACACAACACAGAGGAAAACCACACACCCTCTCAGCCATATTGAGAATTAGCAAAGCAGCACTGTGTGCCTTAGGTAAATGCAAAGGTTGGAATTTATCACATCCCACAGACAAAGACTTACAGCCCTAACACCAGAAAAAACAAATAAAATAAATTAGTTCTATGTTAAATACTACCTGTGACTTGGTTTTAATCTTTTGCCACTACAGTAGAAATTTCTGCTCATAAGCATTTTGCTGAAACAAATCAGTCCAGCACAAACCCCCTCACTGAAATCCACATGAAGTCCAAAGCATATTCTGGCCAAAGGAGCTGGAATGCTACACACTCCCAATTCCTCTCCTCACCTCTTTTCCTTCCCACTGCCCAAGTAGCTTTGCATGTTGGAAAATAAACTTCCAGTCTAAAATGTCCCACATTAAATGAGTTACCTCACAGCAGCTGACCTTCCAAAAAACAGCTCTTCTGCCACATTAGAATTTTAGCACAAACAATGCCAACAACTCTACTGAAATGGAAGAAGTTGGTTCCCTGCCAGCCCCACAGCTTGGTCACCTCTCCCCCACCCCATCTCCTACCTTAGGTTGGACTGGGGTGGCTCCGTGCTGGACGACGGCTCCAGACTGATTGGAAGGATCTTCTCGTTTTTGTTGTGATCATATCTCTGCAAGGAAGAGAGCAGGGATTGAGCCAGCTGGAATTAGGAACAAAGAAACACTTCCCCACAGGTACACTTTAAAGCTGGATTAACATCACCTCGGGGTTTGTGAAGCTTTGCCTAGGAAGGATTTGAGTGGCCAAGCACGGAAACAAATCCCAACCACAATATTTGGTTTGTACCAGCAGGGAATGTAGACTCTGATACCAGTTATGTGCGTTGTACTATGGATCCTTAAACCTTATCTTGTCACTTCTTGTTCCCCTCTACATAAGGCAAGAAGCAAAGATGGTAAATCTTGAGGTAACTACTGCTCTGCTTGCTCTGCTCTTCATGTGCAGAGCCAGAAGGTGACCCAAGCACACGAGTGCACGGAATCAGGCGGGGCTGGGAGGAAAGAAGGGGAAAAAAAATAAAAAAGACCAGTTAGGAACCACCTCCTTTCAGTGGAAAGCAGCTTGTGAGTCTGTCATCTCTGTGGGCAACGGGCCTCCTGAACTATTTGCAGTGTTCTGCTTCCTTATTTCGCTTGGCACAGAGTCAGGTTTGGTTTTCAGCAGAGCTGCTCAAACCGACAGTGTCTGGTGAGCCTTGGCCACTCATCTCAAAACTGCCTGTCTTGTGCTGATCTTGTCTAAAACAAACACTTGTTACAATAAAGCCCAAGTTTTTGTGCTGTTAAATCTTTCCACGGAGGGATTAGAAAATGCCATGTGCACCAAAGTGATTATTTAGGCATGTTCCTCCCCAGAGCCTGGCCAGCCAGGCCCAGAGCTGCCCAGCTCAGCTCCAGCTGAGCAGACACTCACTCCTCAAACTCCTTTTATGGCCTGATCATTCCCCAGGCATCCGGAAGCACGTGGCACTCCAGGAGTTACAGAAAATGGAGACAGGATTTGCACCAGCTTGGATGTGCTGACAAGAGCCCTTGAAGTCAATAATTAAAACAACATGGTTTCCTCCCATGAAGATACCTGGTTTGGTTTTTTAGCATCCAAAACAGATGCACTAATACATTTGATAGGAGAGAGTAGGAAGCTGCTTGTAGGATAATCAACATGTGCTAAAAGAAAACGCCCCAAAGGAACATAGGAACAAACAGCTCCCCTCTGCCTCCCCCAAAATCGGTTTATCTGCAAAGAAATTTATTAAAAATGAACTGCTTTATCAAATATGAGGTAGTAAATAACTGTAGGAGAAACGAGAATTAAAAAAAATTAAAACAAGGGTGTTCCAGAAGGTACTGTCTAAGTTAAAAACTTGATTGTTTATGTGACACAGAGAGCAATAAAAGGATATTTAGCTTAGATGTGAAATATGTTACTTTAAAGTCAAAACTAATTAAAGCTCCTGCCACTTAAGTGCTTTCAGAAGTGAAACAAAGTAACACAGTAACCGGTAATTGGGAATTTCCATACCTCTGCTATCCCAAAAGGGAGCAAAACCACAATGGGAAGGATTCAAACTTCCAGCCAATTACTCACGAAGTTTGGGAAGAGTGAAACATGGACATTTATAGAAGTAATGCGTTCACACCTCTCTGATCAGAAATCCCCTCACAAAGAACACCAGGCTAAAGGGCCTGTCCTCACCCACAGCTAATCCAGCACAGTCTGGGTACAAAACAGAAGCTGTACATTGTTAACATCAACTCCACAAGTCATTTCCCAGAACAGACTGAAATTGCCTTGCCAGTCTGATACACCTCTGATAAGAATTGTTTCTTAACGTTAAAGTTTTTCGGTTTTGCAAAGTAGAAGCAGGAGCTTCTTGTCTGCAGGAGCCGCTCACCTTGACCTGTGCGTGTGCCCACCGCACCACCAGCTTCTTGGACAGGGCCAGCTTCCCATTGAGACACTGGATCGCCTTCTCCGCTTCCTGCACAGGAAGACAGTCCCATAAACAAACCCAGCCTTTAGTCAAAACCCACTCACGTGCACAGAACCTTTTTTTCTTTGTTAAAAACCAGCCCGCTGTAAGTACCTCTGGCTGAGGGCAAAGAGGGTCTACCCCGTTGTAGCCCAGCCCAGGGATACCTTTGGAAGACTCCAACATCTGAGTAAAGAGACTTAGCAGCATTACTGGTTCATCCTTCCACTCAAAATGGGGAAAATACAGCATTCAGAGGGAGGTTTGTGCTACAGGAGAAAATATTGTGGCTCTTTACAGTGATTACATGTGTCTCATTAACACCTACCTATGCTCATTCCAGATCCTGTTCGTGGGCAATGATCCACTCAGTCCTGTTCTCAGCAGTTTTGGGACACTCCCATAAAACCTGACTCACAGCAGCTGAAGATTTATGTTGCAATGCTGCTCCACCTTGCTATGAATAATTTTCTAGAGCTAAATCCAGAGTGTCAGGGGTCTTCTGACATCCTTGTCAGCAACTGAGGTCATACAGCCACAAGCAACCTCCAAACATGCTCTCCTTCCTAACTTTTGGACAATTCCAGCAGAATTACGACAAAATTACTACAACTCTGATGTTGCTGGGGAGCATGACTTGAAATTTTGATTTGTAACAAGAGTTAAAAGCCCAAATGGAGAGCTAAGGGCAGCTCACTCCAGGATGCTGCAGATGTGTCATGTTGTATAAGCTGGGGTTTGTGCTTTCATGAATCCAAAATTAAAACCAGGAGGACTCCAGAGCAGTTCTGGATTTCAGGTGGTCTGGCAGGCTGGTTCAAGGTGTGGATTGTGTCCACAGTGCAACTCCATGAGCTCACTGCAAAAATGGGCCAAAGAACTGGCCCTTTCTGAGAAGCATTAGAAAGCAGGACTCAGGGAAAGACCACAGAGGAGAAAGGAAATCAGTATTGGTTACTTCCAGGAGCAGTCACAAAGTGGCTGTGACAGAGTGGAGCTGTCAGAGTCCATGGGTTTGGGCAGACAGGGTATTGAATTTATCCCTTCCTGCTGTAGCTCTAAATTAATATTTAAAAAAAAAAGAGGAGGGGAAAGAAACCATCAGAACTTTAGATAAAAGCAACTTACCTGTTTGGTTTCGAAGTTCACAAAACAGTAACCCCTTGGCTGCCCTTCCAGAGCACCAGACTTGTGAAAGAGGAAGTCAAATTGCTTTACTTTGCCAAACTTCTGAAGGAGTTTCAGAAGGTGGTATCTGAAAGGGAGAGAAGACATTCATGACATCTTTTATCACACTGAAAGTGAGCAGATAAAGAGGAACCCCCCAACACACAGGGTTCACACTCAGTCACATGAGCTGTTCAGCTGTGTCATACACGTGTTCCCAAATCCCTGCAGAGGGGTGTGCCCTGCACAGCACCCAGAGCTCTGAGTGCTGTTATCAGTGAGTCTCCAAAACCCCAAGGCACAAAGTTGCCTCCCAGCAGAGCCAGATGAAGGGCACACAGAACATCTATTAATAGCTGGCTTTTGGGCAATTATGCAATGGCTCCTGAGGGGTCTGGGAGGGTTTTGCCTCCTGCCTCTCTAAATCACACCTACTTTGAAGCACAACCACTATGCCTCCCCCTCTAGCCCTGATGCAATCACCTGAAGCTCCATCCCCTGAATTCCTCTCCCAGCACAACCGTTCCAAGCCCACAGTCCACAGCACCTGAGTCCCTCAGGGTCCTGCTATTCCTGCTGCCCTCCCACTCCCTGTACAAGCAGTGCCAGTCCCATCCCTTCCCTGTGCCAAGGAGTACCAGTGCACTGACAAGGACATGGCCAGGGCACACAGACAGGCAGCCACACTCGCCTGGCAGAGCTGGGGAAGCAGGAGCACAGAAGAATAAACAGAAAAAACCAGGAATTGCCAGTATATCTCAAAAAAAAAAAAGGGCACCAGACAGCCCTCACTATCATCCAGGCTAAATCTGCCAGTGCTTCTGGCTCTGACAGCTTTTCAGTGACAGGCTCATGGAAGTCAGACACTTTTTTTAGCCAATTATCTTCCTGCCATCCAGTGGGGATTGTGTGCTGTTTCCAATAAAACTGGGGAAAGCCAGGGCAAATCTGTCTGCTTAGTATCTAGTGCATGGAGCAACTTAAAACAAGGAGCACATTTGTTGTTTTGGTCACATCTGATCCTGAAAGTTCTTTGCAGCATTTTTTCTTGGGAGGAAAGTTGCTACTTCACTGCCTGACCCCATCCCTGGCATTTAAGAGTTATTTAATTGTTTATTAAGGGTGTCTTAGTCAGGACTCATCTCCCAAGAGCTGTACAGCGTTTGTTAGACAGCCAAGTAGTCTAAGCCCAATTTTCAGTGTTTAAGGTAACACTCAGTGCTCTGAAAGCCTACCAGGATAACACCAAGGGCCAATGGAGCACCAGGCACTGGATGAAACCTCCCATGTCCAGCCACGAATGCTCAGTAGTGGCCCAAGCCAGCCAAGTGCACCAGGCAACTCCAGGGACAGTCCAGATGGGAAGGGCAGACAGCATTTTTCCTAATAAAGCCTGATAGGATGTCTGAAAAGGGCTTTAGCCCTTTGTTAAGCTTCAGGAGCCAGGCAAGAAAGTTCCAGGAATGTGAGTCATCCCACAGGATGGGTCTCGGTGGACATTCAGGATGTGCACTGTTAAAGAGGTGAAGGTGCAGCGTGTGCGCAGACGAGCAGCGCGGCAGGGCCAGGCTGTCTCCCAGGGGAGCACACACCTTGGAATTGCTTATGGGAGGCTTCCTACATCCTTCGGAATACACATGAAGTGCATGGTCTTCCAAGAAGCCTAGGAACCCTGAGTCTGTGCTCAGAAGGCAAGGGGGACAGAAAAGAGCAGGAAAGAAAAAGGAGATGGTTACACAGCAGCCAAGTGTCACCGCTCCACCTCAGGCTTCCAACACACAGTTACAGATGCACACGTGAAAAAATCAACTTTGGAGATGTGATGTATAAAAAAACCCCCCACATGTTGAACTTCCAGAGCCTCCAAAATATGGAAACGCACCTCAGGTTTGCTTCTGTAAACATACTGCTGAAAAAAGCCCTTGGAATTTCAGCGGGATGGAAATAAAGTCCCCATCACCAGAATGGTGTTCCCCTTCTGGCCATTACAGAGGCAGGGGAAGGGCAAGGAGGATTCTCCCTGTGTTCTGTTTAGCACCAACAAAACCCTGCAGCTGTCCTGCCAAAAGGAACTCTTTGTGGTTTGTTTTCTTCTGAGAATCTCTGCATTCAAATAACACTTTCTTAGCAGCGAGGTGGTAGCTGCTCCTTGAAAACAAACTTCATTAAGAGCCTAGAAGCAACTTATGTCATCTATTTTATTCAGATTGAAGAGGATGCAAATGCAATTTGCAATTGCAATTCTACAACTGCAGGTCACCTACTCTCCATGGAACAGCTCAGAGGTCTTGTACAACTAAACGTTTCAGGCTGTGACTATGATTTGTATTGCTAAAATATTGAGGGCATTAACAGTAACCTGACAAGCAGTTCTCCAGGAGTTCAGTACTGAAGGGAAGACCAGTCACGGAAAACCCGAAGCCTTAATAAAAAACGAAGTGAGACCATGCAAAAAGCTTTGCCATGGCAACCCCGTGGGCCGTGCAGAGCCGGGGGGTGCTGGCACGGCCGTGGCCCCGCGCGGATCCCGCGGCCACCCTCCATCCCCACTTCCCGTCATCTGATATGGATGCGACATAAACCAGCAGCTCCCCCATTTCCCTTTCCTCCTCTCTTCCTCCTGGCACCCCCAGCGCTATTCAGACGCAGGCAAGGCTTCCTCTGAACAATGCTGTCCCGAGGAGCCCGCGCGGGGACCGGGCCACATGCGAAAGCCATTATTGCGAGGAATTCTGCCCCACTGGGACCCGGCGGGGGGCTGCAACAACAACTCGTGCACACATTGTTTTTTCTAGGTGAGACTCATCAAGATGGGATCCTCGACAAGCGGCACAGCGGCCGGAGGAAGTCGAACACCCGCTATTTCACCCCCCGTGGAAAATGAATGGTCATTCAAAGGCTACGGGAAACCAGATAATAGGTGTGTGTGACCAGAGAGCTGAAAACGAAATCCCTGCCTGCCCCAAACGCTGAGAAGTCTCAGAGGGCTTTGCAAACAGGAATGGGCAGAGGAGGCACTTCTGCCCCACTTGCCACACGGAAATGTAACTAAACTATGTGTTTTTGCCCCATGGGATGGGAGCATTAAGGGGTGATGGGACCAAAGAGCAGAGCCACAGCACATCCCCTGCCCTGCTGTGCAGCTGGGGGACAAACACTGCACCAGGCAGTGCCCCCAG
>NW_020897735.1:8789933-8858549 GCF_003984885.1 Neopelma chrysocephalum
CTCTGCCCTGGCAGATCCCACAGCAGGGATCACTCTGCCCTGGCAGACCCCACAGGGATTATTATTCAGCACCAGAAGTCCTGTGTCACAAACAGCTGCGAGGTCCCCTGGTGCCAGCTCACCTCCTTCCAGCTGCTAAGAACACTCTCAGGAGACTCCTAATGCCATCTCTTTCCACAGGCAGGCAGCCCTTTAAGGATGATGGATAAAAGATGTCACCCACAAACATCACCAGCAAGGAGCAATGCCCACCAGGAGACCCACCCTAACCCAGTGCACAGGGTATGTCAGCACTCCCAGCTGAGTCACAGTTGCCCAATAACCCCCCAAATAACCTCCCAAAACCCATAAAGTCTCAGGTTGTAATTTGTGGGCAGCCCTACATCTATAAATTCCTGTTCCTGCAGCTTGTGCTCCAACGTGTACCTTACCTTTTAACTCCCCAGCACTTGACTGCAGCTACAGTTTACTCTTTAAATGGAAGCCTTGGATTGATTGAAGACTTTCTGAACTCATTTCTGCTTGAGAGTCTCAAAACCATTTATTAAACTCTGCCAGCAACTCAACCAACCTTACTCTGTCCTAAACAAACCCAGCACAGAAATAAAAAAGGCAACTCTTTTAAAAAACAGATAAAAGCAGCAAACAAAGAAACAGCCATTTATTTTTCAGGGGTGTGACTCAGTCATGTGAGCACAAACCTCAACAAGGATGACTGAGATGAGCAGCTATGAGCAGAGATGCAAACCCTCAGCATGAGAGAATAAAGGGCAAGATGACTTAGAGAAACTTATGACCTCACATAGGACCACACACTTTCTCTCTGCACTGACAATGTGTTAAAAGGAACTTCCTCCTCTGTTATTCACAAAGAAATGGAGATATAATACAATTTTCAGGAGAGAAGAGCCATTTTTAAAGCAAAACCAAAAGCAGGGTTATAAAGCCTGAAATAAGCAACAAGCACTGTCACTCATCACTGGGCAAACTTGAAACATTTAGGAGCCTGGAAGCACTCAAGGCTCGAGGACCCTGGGGAATGAAACCATCAAACTCACTTCAGGCAGGTGATGAAAACAGTGAATTTTGCCATATAAAACTATCACTTGTCTGGCTGAAATTCAGAGGAACAACCTGCACTTCCCAGGATCACCCTGGGATGCACTTACACCCACTGCTCCCACCCTCACACCAAACCAGCTCCTGAATCCTTGAGGACCCAGCAAACAACACCCTCAGGAATTCCTGTATCTAATTTTACGTGGTCAGTGAATGTGGACAAACCAGAGTAACGGAGCTGGGAGTGGGATAAAAATGGTAATTAATGCAGAAACCTCCCAGAGCTGAATGGCTGAACAGCACAATGCATTAATGATCCCATTTAGGGGCTATTAGGGAACTGCTCTGCTCAGATGAACCACACTCAGAATAAAACCCCAGCACCTGCACACACACAAAAAGGACCAGGAAGGAAAAGTATTCCATGACAGACACACACACAATAGTTAATCAAAAATGCTTGTTTCTCAGGAGTGTGCAAACCCCAAATTGTTTTGGTTTATTTCTTTTTAATACAACCTACTGATTTCTCAGCACACCATCCAAATATTGGACAGCACATTACATTCCCTTGATAATTTAGCTGTTCAAATGTTGTGTTTGCTCAGGAGATAATTATCTGCAGCCTGGGGTAAACACAAACTGCACAGACACGTGTTTGGTTTGTGCAGTTACCCAGCACAGCAGCCACACCACTCCCACCTCGTCACTCAGAAACTCTCCTCTGCTCAGCCCACATCCAGCAAAACAAAACCAGGCCCCTGTGTGATACAGGGGATATGAGATCTCCTCTGCCCACCCTCATTTCCCAGCAAACCCCAACCACTCCGGGTTATGATTTCCAGGGCTGTGTCCTGTTTTGCTGTTGTTTGGCCACTGCCACCCTGAAAGTCTCTAATGTGATATTCCACCACTTCCCCAGTTTAGAGAACAAGGATATTTTCATCCCCTGGGCTCCCAGCCCGAGCAGTGCCTCGGGGGGTGCTGTTTGCAGGGGTTAAGGACCTGCCTCTGAGCCCCTCTGGAGACACCCGAGACACATCCCCCCCACACGGGCTGCTCCTCAGTGCCGGGGGGACTCGGGGACCGCTCGAGTGGGCGGCTGTCACCCCTTACAGGGGGCAGAGGCAGGAGCTGGGGGTGCTGTGCCAGCCTGTGCTGCCTCTCGGGGCACCCAAATCGGGGGGGACCCGCCCCACGCCCCGCAGAGCCGCTGGCACCGGGGGTGCGGCAGTGCTGGGGCTGAGCCCCAGGGGCTGCAGGGCTGGGCAGGGCAGGGCAGGGCAGGGCAGGGCAGGGCCAGGCAGCGCACACGTGGCCCGGGGCGCTGCGCTGCTGGCGGGAGGGACACGGCCCCGTCCCTGGGGGCACCGGGGGGCGGTGACTCACTCGGTGATCTTGGGGTCGAGGTTGCCGATCCAGAGGCGGTGCCCGTCCTGCAGCGCGCCCTCGGACAGGATGGAGGCGTTCTCGAGGGGCAGCGCCTGGCGGCCCGGCTCCATGGCCGCGGGGGTCGATCCGGGCTCTGTCCGGGGTCGGTCCGAGGGCCGGGCCCGTCCCGCTCTCGCCGCCTCCGCGGGGCCGCGCAGGCCTCGCCCCGCCCTTGGCGCCGCTCTATGACGTCACGCACGCGCGCGCGGATGACGTCGGCCGGGACGCGCAGGGCCGCGCGACGGTGAGCGAGGCGGCGGCGCCCGCCCTCCTTCTCCCCTCCGCCCCCCCCCCGGTTGCCCATCGGCCCCCGGTTGATCCCCGCTCCCCCATCGATCCTCGGTTCCCAGCCCAGCCTTGCACGGGGCCCGGGGGGCGGCCGGGCCGGGCCGGGCTGGGCCGGCGCGTCCCAAGGAGCGGGACAGGCGTGGGCGGGGCCAGGCGCGGGGCGGGGCTCGTTCCCAGGGGCGGGGTCGTGTTGAGGGGCGGGGCCCCGAGGGGGCGTGTCCTGCGCGCACGTGCAGGGAGCGGGAGCGGGGTCGGCATTCCCGGGACCCCCGCGCCGGGATCGGGGGGAGCAGGGACCAGGAGCGCACCGAGGGCCGGTCCCTCCGGTGGCCGCCACCGCCCCCGCGGGCACCGTCGGTGTTGGCGCGGCTGCAGGAACGCCCCGCAGCCCCGGGCAGCCGGAATAAATAAAGCTCGTGAGTGCGGGGGAGCCGCGAAGTGTCAGACCGCGTGTGGCAGAAGTTTCAGCCCACACCCGGTACTGTACGAGCTGCTCCACCTCGGCAGCCGCGGGGTTTGTGCCAGAGGCCCCTGCCCGTCTGCACAGATGTGCAGAGCCCTTTCCACTGCAGATGCCCAGACCCAGTGCCCACGTCGCTGAGCTGTCACCTTGTGCCCATGAGTACCGCTAAGCCCTAAATCAGGTTGTTTTTAGCAGGCCGAGTAGCCCCCCTGCCTTTCTCTCTTGCAGGTGGGTCAGAGAGGAGCTGGGATGATGGCTCTGGCACTGAGGGGGCTCCGTCCTCTCCCGTCCCTGCTGCACCGTTCGTCCTTCCTGCTGACCAGGGGGCTGCCAGGGGCTCCCACGGGCCACCCTGCCCTGCTCCTGGAGGGCTGCAGGCAGTGTGGCCATCAGGTGCTGCTGAGCAGACAGCTGGCTACCAAAAAGGGTAAAAACAGCAGCTTTTTCCTGGTTTTGCAACCCCCCTCTCTCTCTCTAATATATATGTATATTTCTTGGCACATGTGCTCAAGTACTGGGCTATTTACTCATTAAAAAGTACAGTTACTTTGGATTATCTTAGACTCAGTTCTGAATTGAGTCTACTTTCTAATGCAGCAACTAACTGTTGTCACAAATAGAAATTAATTTTTTTCTTTTTGTGCAATCTGCAGCTAAAGGTAAGGGGCAGAGCCAAGCCAAAGTGAATATCAGTGCTGCCCTAGTTGAGGACATTATCAATTTGGAGGAAACCAGTGAGGACATGCAGGCAGTCATAGAAGCTCTGAAAGAAGATTTCAGCAGGAACATCAGTGTTAGAACCTCACCAGGTTGGTAATTTCCTTGTGTGATGCTCTGTGGCCCATAAATAAGGTTACAAATCCTAGTAACGGAGAACTCTGGTTTTTTCAAAGTGGATTTTCTTTTTCTGGAGGTATTCACGGGGCACCCAGTTGCTGCAGCCTTGACATCCCAGCTAAAGGCTTTCTTCACCCTGAGCTTGACCAGGAAGAATCCATTTTGGCTAATAGCTTCCTGGAAATAGCTTTTGTAAGTGGGAGATGTCAAAAGTCTCTAACTGAACTGTTTGCAGATGTGATGGAGAAGCAGGTTGTCAGCTAATGGTGCAGTAGGGCAGGAAAAATCCAATTGCCATCGAATTAGCCTTTTGGAAATTGCCATCAGGCTGGTGTCTGGCATATACAAACTTTTTTTTGCTGTGTGTCTTTGTGGGCAGTGACCTGTACAAGCCTCGCTCACTTACTGGATTTTGTGCTTTAGGAAGAAATGTGAATATATTTGACTAAGCCACAGTTACTATAACACTCTGAACCCACGCATTTGTGAGTGTATCAAGTTTCAGGGATAAAACTTAACATTAAACAATGACCAAATTTGAATCATTCACCACCCCAGCTCTGGCAGGGGCACTTCTGTCTTTAATGGAGTTGGAAAGCATAGCTTGGTCTCTTAAGTATTTATTTTAACCATAGGTATTTTTTTTAATTCCACTGATAAAGTACCTCCTGTCCCACGTGCCTTTTGGCCTGTTAACATTTTGCAGCAGAAACTAGAGAGCAGATTAAGAGTAGCTCAGGGAGAAACTGAATACCTTAAATTAGGCAGTGTACAACACCCCTCTGGGGACCTGGGGGAAAAAAAAAAGAGGGGTTTAAGAGAGCACTGCTAAGTTAAAGACAATATTTTTCTTGATTTTTACAGCCACATTTTTATTTTCTTTAAATACTAAGGATTAAAAAATAATTATTTCCTTTTCATTCTTAACAATCCTGCTTAGTTTTCCTATTCTGGTAGCAAAAACAAACACGAGTTTTGTTTTCGTGTTTTTGTGCTTCAGAGCAGCTTTAAAATATTTAGCTTGTGAATACACAGGGGATGCCTGAACACAAACAGCACCTGAAGTCTGAATAAACACATTTTTTTTCCTTTGTAACATCTATATTTTGAAAAGCAGGAGGGAAGTGGGACACTGCAGACGCATTTTTCTTCAGCATTGCTGCAAACTGCTGTATCATACTGAAAGTGCCTGTGTTTGGTTCTTTTGAGGGGCCCTGGATCACATAACTGTGGTGACCAAAGATGGGAAGTTTCCACTGAACCAGCTGGGGCAGATCTCACAGAAATCACCACAGCTCATTATAGTGAACATGACCAGTTTTCCAGAGGTAAGGAAGGACACGTGACTGAAGGCAGTGGGAAGGGATAATTACCAGGGGAACAAACAGGTTGATGCTGAGCAAAGGAACACTTAGACAAAATCAGTCAAACGTGGCAGGGCTGGGAGCTCTGGCTGGGCTGTGTCACTTTGTGCTGACACAGAACAGAAGGGGTATTTTGCTGCTGACAGTGATTCCCCAGCCCTGCCTGGCTCACAGAGCAGCTCACCTGCAGCAGTGAGGGGTCCCAGGGGAGTTCCATGCTGGGATTGCTCTCAGGGCTGTGTCCAGTGAGTGCCACACTGCCAGGGGTTTGCTCTGGGGAGTGCTTTCCTGTCAGGTGGATCTGCAGAGCAACACTAAGTCACAGACAAGATTCCCTGTGCCCTACCAGCCCTCCCCTTTTGCCATGTATTTATGGCACCAGCAGTCCTGAGCACACACACACACTCACCTGAGTGACACACGTGTCTCTGACACTGCACCTGCCCCATTGTGTTAACTCAGTTCCTTGTGAATCCGTGGCCAGGCACAGAACCAGCCGTGTGGCTGGAATTTGTGCTGGACACACCATCAAACGCCTCTGGAACTTGCTTACTTACCACCAGGGCTGGGGACACCCCTGAGAGCTCCTGGGAGAAGCTGCTGATGGTGCTTGAGAGCTTCTGAGGAGCCTCCCTGGTGGGACTGAGCCGTGCTAAGTCACAGAGCTCGAGCTGGGCACTGCTGAGGTTGGTGAGCTCCCCCTTAGGCAGCGTCTGCAGGTCAGAACACAAACGAGGTGCTTTAAGTTATCTTCTGTGAGAGACAAGTTCCCTTAATTTTCTGCAGGAGCCTTAGACTTGCCCCTAAATGAGGCAGCAATGCAAATCCCACCTGGGGATCAAGCCCTTGGGGTGCCCTGCAGCTCCCACAGGCAGAGCCAGGCAGATGGGACCAGGAGCCAGCGCAGGGTCAGCGATTCGTCTCACCCCACGTCTGGAGGTTTGCCAGGGCTTATCTCTATTTATTTTGCAAAGGCTTTCCCCTATTAATTAAGTCAGCAAAGTCTCAGAGGAGGTCAGTGTAAGGCACTTGATGCCTAAGTGTTTCCTAAAGTGTACAAAGGCTCTGGAGAACAGAGGCCCCTCATCAGCCAGTGCGCCGAGGTCCCGCAGAGCCGGCGCTGAGAGGGCAGGAAAGGCACTCCATGACTTACCCCGTGTCAAACAGGACCTCAGGCTGAGAAATGGGCATGTGAGAAATTAAATATCCTCTGTAGAGCATTGCCTGCATTTGCTTTCTAAGCCAAAGGATCACTTGAACTATTTCTCTCAGTACAGTTGCTTTATACCATGAATGTTCTGTGGTAGACTGAACTCTTTAAAACCATTACAGACACGATTACTTGATGTCATTATTCACAGCATATCGTCAGTACTTCACGACATTGAGAAGAAAATAAAAGTGCCTGAAGAGTGAGAAATAAAACAATCATAGAAAAGGACTTGCAGGGCCAAAGTCTGTTTGCCCAAGAGTTATAAAACTGAACAAGATGCTGTTTTTTTAGGTATGGGGTTTTTTTCATGGCTTGCAAGAGGATGGGGGCAATATTACAATATTTTCCCCTCCTTCCATCTCCTCCAATATCTATGTTAAACAACACAGTTTTTACTGAGCGTTTCTTTCCTACAGAGCAAGCACTGTCCCTTTTTATTCCTAATGTGCTGAGATCATTTTGGTTGCATTTTCCCTGCCCTTGTAGTTTCAGAGGACAGCAGTTGTCTCTTACAGAACACCAGCAGAGCATTCATTAGGTTCAGTGATGTCACGTGTCAGGGACCTGAACAAATCTGCAGAGCTTTAGTTTGTGCCTCAGATGACAAAAGCTGAGCTTCATAAATACGGTTTGAATGACATAAACACTGCAGCAGCCTGGAGCTAAAGTTAATGATGGCAAAGAGTATCAGAAATAGCATCGTGCCTGGTAGGAAACACCACACAAGTGCCACAGGAATACAAACTCCTTGGGCTTGTCAATGTCAAGAACGAACCGACCTGGCAGAGCCTCGCAGGAGCTCCCGGCCAAACTCTGCCTTAACTCTGCCTGTCACTCTCTAGAGGCACAACCCGTGCCCTGGGATGGACATAAAGCCTTTTAATCACCTTGCAGTCACCAGGAAAACCTGCCACCCCACCAGAGCATCAGCCAGTGGCAGGGGAGTTTTGAGAAGTTAATCCTCAGTAATGAGCTGTAAAATAAACACAGAGCTGGGCACGGGCACTGTTTCTCAGCCATCTGCTGCTGCCCCGATGTCCTGTGGTCAGGTTGTAGTGCTGAAGTGGTTAAGTTTGTTAACGTTTCAGAATTGGCACTGGGCGATTTCTAGTGGGAAACATTCAGCTGGAATTTTTAAATGCTCAGAATCTTTCATCTCCTTCGCCACAGTCAGGCTGTGCCTTGGGAATTTGCTGCGGTTTCGCTCTGCGTTGCCTCAAACCATTCGAATAGTTTCAAAGAAACAAAACAGTTTTCTTTTGTTGTTGCCTGCCTTCCCCTCTCCCCCCCTGGTGCCCCCCTACCCCGATACGAGCGGCCGTAGTTTCCCATTCGGTTTGATCAAAGCTCTCTGCACCAATGTAACTTCCTGATCTTACTGGTAACAGAAGTAAATGTTTCCATGTTCCACGGAGATGGATTGCCAACTATTGACAGAGTTCTGGCATATGGGAATGATTATTTCCTAATTCCCTTTTACCTTTTGATCTGCTTTACAGAGCACAGCTGCAGCTATGAAGGCTATAAGGGAGAGTGGCATGAACCTGAACCCCGAGGTGGACGGGATGATGATTCGGGTGCCAGTTCCTAAGTGAGTATCTCTGCCCGAGCTCGTCACCATGCAAGACAACACAGTAGGTTGCACTGAGTGCCCTTCAGAGGGTAAACATGCACGATTGCTGAATATCCCGATGCAGCTGCTTTCCAAATAGCTGTAAGTTCAGGTCTGGAAAAAAATCTGAGCCCCTGAAAGCGTCTGGTGGAACCTCTTCCAAGTGTCTGAGCTCTAAGTCATCACATCTTGGCATCTGGTGGTTGGTTTTATTCTTCATCTTCCCCGTGCAGAGAAATCTTGGTCCTTGCTGGGTGCAGCACTTTGCAGGAGAGCCAAAGGCTTTTGAACCTGTATTGCTTTAACCCAGGGGCTGATTCTTTGCTGCTCTGCTCTGAATTCCCAGAATTACACCAGCAAAGAGCAGCAGTAAGGCAGGAGTGAATTTGGTGAACCAGTAGTATTAGGGATGAGTAGCACCTTGGTGCAGAGAGCACTAAAAGGAAGTGGTGAAAGGGAGAGGCAGGAAATTTATAGCTTTGACTGAAAAATCTGCTCCCTCCTCTCATCTGACACACATTGTGTAACTGATGGCTGCGTGGAAGTTTTGGTGTGGGGCTGATGGAAAAGCAGGCTGCCCCTGGCCAAGGCATGAGCATTGCTTCCCTCACCCATCACAGGTGTCTCCCAGCCCTTGGACAAGGCAGGAGGTGCCACTGCATCCATGCTTCAGTTTGTGATCAGGAGAAGCCATCCTGATGATCCCTTAGTGTGCTTTGGACTGCAGCATGCTGGGCTCTTCCCCTTCTGGGAACAGGGGTCCTTTCAGGTGAAATTAGGGCTCCCAGCAGCTCCACTCACTGGCACAGACACTGCCTGTCACAGGGGCACCAGGGTTGGGTGGCACAAGGAAAGCTCACGGGTTCCTGTGGGTGCTCAGACCTTATGGAGCATCCAAATACTCTGGGCAGGTGTGGCTGTACATGAACTCACACCCTGGGGTAAAGGCAAACAGCTCTCACACAGGGAGTGCACAAACCCCTTGCACAAGCAGGTGACTTCTTGGTAAAGATGAACCAGGTATTTCTTATGCTTTAGATCTCCTTTAAAAATTCTGTGGAATTTTACCCAGCATTTTCATCAGAGAAGTCTAATTGCAGCTTTCCGTTGCAGTCGGTGAGAGGCAATGACATTATCATTCTATTTGCTGATTTTCCTTCCCCGTGCTCCCTGCCCTTCCCCCATTCCTCAGGAGAGGAGGCAGAGGAGGAGGAGGGCACCATTATCTTCATAATTGCTGAGGCTCCCGGGTTGCTGCACAGTGGTTTGATTGTTAATGGGCACTTGGGTCATCCTTGAATACGAATTGCAGGGGAGGAAACTCCAAAACTGCAAATCCGGAGCTTTAACAAAATACTGTGTTTTTAAACAAATGTGTATGGTCTGTCACCATCTTCTGTGGAGCTGCAGAGCAAAAACAAGTCTTCTCTTCCCAGGGAAGCTCTGCCTGGTGCACTCCAGTGTTCCTCTGGTGTGTCAGGGTTGCAGCTCCTGGTCCCTTCCTGGCTGCTTGGGAACCTGGGAAGTCCTGAGTTAAGGTTTTTTGGGAGCTGTGCCCTGTGGGTCTGCCCTCACTGGCACCTCTAGTCCCTTTTGCTCTCCAGTTACACGACTGGGTCTTTGGGAGTTTCATCCACTTACTGAAAAGACAAGCAGACAATTCCAGCCTTTTAAAACCACCTATTGCAAAGAGGGGGCCAGAAACAATCAAATTCTGCAAGAGGCCTCTCTTTAATACTATATCCCTGAATTGCTTTTTAAAATTTTCTAGGTTTTTCATTATTTCCAAGAGTTTATGAGAGGATATATGACAGACAGATGCAATAAAATTGCCAAAATTACGTCTGATGTGGAAATCGAGCAAACACATCCAAAATTAAGAGATATTAATATTGTTTCCGCAGAAATTGGTTCTTCCATGAAATGAAGTCACACTAAAAATAAAACCAAACCCAAATTGTCCTTACCTGTCATTAAAACCACTTCTCACTCTGACCTGTCAGCTGGACACACGTGTGTCGTGTTTTGCCTCGTGCAGGTCCAGCTGTGCTCCAGAGTGTCTCAGCTGAGCATTTAAAAGTGGAGTTTGCTTCTCAGTATTTATTCTGTTAGTTTAGGTTTTGCACTGCCGTTTCAGCAGAAAAAATACACTCGTGTGGTTGGTGTTTACTTCTGCTGCTTTGCCAGGATCCCTCTGCTCCCCGAGGCATTTGCCTGTTTCTGTGGCTAACACTGCATAGGCAATATTTATTTGTATAAAAAAGTAGCCTCCGGGGGTTTAAAAATAAAAATAAAAAAAGGAACCAGCCATGGGAACGTTTGTATTGGTTGATCTCTTGGCCGAATTTGACCTGACCTTGTGTCTTTTATGGTATTGCCTCATTTTTAGATTCGTCTTTTTTGGACCCATTGTGTTACACTGGATATTGTTTGTAAATCGGTAATATTTTTACACATGTTTTACTGAAAGCCAGATGACTCATTTGAAAGTTTAATGACTCATTGTGAGCTTTTTTTTTTTCCCTTTGCCCTTTAAGAAATATGCAAAGATACCTATTATGGGGAGAAAGGACACAAAAAATTTCACTTGAAAACACACCAAGGCTGCTCCGAGCTGCACTCGCTCATCGTCAGGAGTCTGTCACTTGCTTTTTATTGAGCAATAAATGCTGCACCCTGTGTTTATCTGCAATTATGAATGCAGAGTGTTTAGTTAAGCCTGCTTTGCTTTAACTGATCCCTCTCCTTCACAGGAAATTCCTCATGTTTGAGATACAGAAATTGCTCTTACCCGGATAAACGTCTTGCGTTGAGACGAGCCCTGTCGAGCTCGCTGGGGGTCTGCTCTGCCAAGGGCTGCAGTGCTTGAACCACTGGAGCTGGGGGAGGCAGAAAAAAAGATGTTACTCGTGGGATGGTGTGTGTTGTGACCCCCCCTGACATGTCATTCACCAGGCTTTGTCCTGGTCCCTGGGGGAACAGCAGGAATTGAGCCCGCTGCTCTGTGAGCTGCAGGAAGGGCATCAGGGGTGACAGATGGAGACCTTGTCCTCATTCCCCACTCTGGCACCCTTTCCCCAAGTTCACTTCACACTTTTTTTTTAGCTTTAAGTGGGGGTAGGGATTACTAGTAGGGATTGGCTTATAGACAGAAAAGAAAACATACCAAAGAACAGCTTAAAAGTCCCACATCTAGGGGCAGGATTAAACAACTGTCCTCAGAAACCATGGGCCTGGCTCGTGTTGATGGATTCCTTAACCAGAAACAGCATCTGCTTGGAAAAGTGTCCACTTCTGGCACTGTTGGTAGCATTGCTGAGAATTTACACACAGTCTGGCTGGAACATAAAACCCGCTGAGAAACTCCCCGGCACTGCACGGTGATAAAAAGAAATTGGTGTTAATAAAGACAGACAAGGAGGCATGAAAGCTGTGACCCCGTGCCAAGAAGCAGAGGAAATCTGGCAGGGCTGCATAAACAAAAACATTTCCTTCAAGGCTCGGCAGCCCCGGGCAGGCGAGTGATACCCTGGGCTCAGCTCGCGAGAGCCGCGCTCGGCTCCCAGCGCTGAGCGGCTCCCCCGCCACCCAGCAGGAGATGGGAGAGATTTCCAGCTCCCCCCTCCAAGCTGAGCGGCCAGGATTGACTCCCCACCCCTCCCACCCCCCAAAAAGCTGCCTGAGAATCTGACCTCACGGGGACCTCTGCCTGGGAGCTTTGGTGGTTCCAAATGTGCTGCGGGAGCTCCGGCCGGGGAGGTCGAACACGAGAAGCCCCGGAGGCACCGACGTTGGGATGCAGGGAAACCATCACAAGGATCCCTGCTCACTCCTCAGCCTGTGCTGACCAGGAGCCTCCTGCCACATGTGATGAGTTAGGTTGGGTCTCAGGGAAAGGTTCTTCCCCCAGAGGGTGGTTGGCACTGCCCAGGCTCCCCAGGGCAGTGGGCACGGCCCCAAGGCTGCCAGAGCTCCAGGAGTGTTTAGACAATGCTCTCAGGGACAGAGGGGGATTGTTGGCATGTCCTGGGCAGGGTCAGGGGTTGAACTGATGATCCTTGTGGGTCCCTTCCAACTCAGGATATTCTTTGATTCTGTGTGACATTCCCTGGCCATCTCCCAGGGAGGGGACAGGCACCAGGGTGCCCTGGGTGCCAGGGCTGGGATGCTGCTCTCTGGGTCTGTCAGCTTTCCAAGCCATCCCAAATTCCTGTAATTTCTGACTGCTTCTGGGAAGCCTGTTCCCAGTGGCACCATGAAATAGAGATGGCTGGCAAGAGGCCAGTGCCTCTGCAGACATCTGCTGGGAGAGACCTGCCTGCAGGGAAGGGACCTGCTGGGCCAAGGGTCCCACTGTGCCCCCACAGCCTCCCCGAAACACACACCCACTGTGGGACAGAGCCCAGGCACCCTCACCCCACATTTCCTGAGCTCTCTGCAGGAAAAGTCTTAGCCCCGGTGTTTTGGTGACCCAGGCTGCTACAGCCAATTTCTAAATACTCCTGTGAAATGTTTATTTTGCAATAACTCCCTTGAGCTAGCAGGTCTCAGCAAGAGCACCGGGGTTTTTCCCTCTCCGGGCAGCCTGGAAACTCCAATAGCCATTAAAATTATTAAAATATTATTGTTAAGCACTAGCAGTTGACAGTGATCAGCTGTAGGTGCTGGAGCATTACCAGAGCTGAGGGGACACCCCAGCCATTCCTGAGACTTCTTGATGGTCAGACCCCCTCACCACCTGCAGTTTTCAGTTTGGAATGGGAAATTCAGGATTTTTTTGTGGTGCCACAGCAATAACTGGCCCCATGTCAGGGGGAAGGTGGAGCTGAAGGTGGGCCAAGTTACCTGTGGCTGACCATGTCCAGCAGCATCCTCTTGTCCAACCAGGTGTTCACATCATCTCGGTGGGAAATCCTGGTCGTGGTGAGCTGGAATAAAGTTGAGTGAAAGATAAACTCTGTAGCTTCCCAGTCCTCAATTCAGGCTTTTTAGTTGCAGGAAGACAAATCTGAGGTTTAGGAACTAAGCTTTCCTCCCGGCTTTGCAGGATTATGCTTTTCAGGATGACACTTTTCAGTTCCATCTTTCAAGTCTGGAGCTGGATTTTTCCTCTTTCCCACAGATGCTTTGGCAGCAGGAAACAAGGAAAGCCTGAACATTTCAGCATGACTTTCAGGCACTGCAGCAACAACTATAAACCAAGTAAGATTCAGTCCAAGTTCCCCAGCTTAGGTCCAGGCTGGAAATTTTTCCTTCTAGGCTCAAGACTTGCTGCCCTGTGGATGCTGTTTTTTCCAGGTGGACCAAAGCAGAATAAAAACGTGCCCTGAGCTGTTCAGTCCCTCTGCCCTGTGACACACAGGGCCTCCAATCACAGCAAGGTCTGTCTAACACCAGCAGCTTTTGGGTGTCCCTGGGCAGGGCAGCACCATCCAGAGAGGATCACTCATTTACCCAAAGTCCATCACAGAAAATAAATCTGGCTGTACCACACATGACACTGTTTTTCTTTTGGTGTTTTTCCTCTCCCCATGTTCCTAGGGTCACCAGAGAGCACAGGGAGAACCTGGCCAAGCTGGCCAAGCAGGCCACCAACAAGTCCAAAGAGGCCCTGAGAAAGGTGCGAAGCAAAAGCATCAGCCAGGTAAAGAAGTCCAAGAGCAAAGTGTCAGAAGATACCATCTATCTGCTAGAAAAGCAGGTAATTTTCTTCCCTTCTGCCATATCCTGGTGCCTCAGAGCTCAGTGGTGTGTTTGTCCCAGCCTTGCTGACAAATCTCCATCACTGAGAACCCAGCGGGGGAATGGGCTGCGTTTTGGAGTTGGTCAATGGCTGTTGTATTTGCTTTTGCTTTGTGAGATTGGGGACTTCAATCTCAAAGCCAAATTTATGATATGAGCCATGGTTAGCTGACACAGAGGAAAAAATATTCCCCAGAAGCTTTTGTACTACGAGGGATTGTTGCACGAACCAGCTGAATTTGGGGAGCAAAACAATCCACGACCATGTCTGTACCACCACTCACCCAGGGCCTGGCCACTGCAAACAGCTGGTGTTAATGAGGATTGTTTCAGTTGTTATTAATGAAAAGGCTAGCAAGATTATCTCTGTCCAGAGTTTTTGGCTCCAATTCAGGAAAATACTTAAGCACATGCCTAATTCCCTAAGAGCAGATGTCACTAAAGTCAATTACTTGGGCATAAACTCAGGCACAAGCCTAAGTGTTCTGCTGAATTGATGCCTCTGAAGGCAGGCCATTACTTCTTAGCTGTTTGTTTATTAACAGCTAAAGTTAGATACATTGCAAATGCTCTGGGACAGTTCTCTGTGTGCTCACAAAAATAAACATCGATATACAGAGCGTTTGTGCAAGCAGGAAAAATGGCCATGCCATTGTAACCAAATCCTGTTGGGAAGCAGCTCTCCCAGAGCAGACAGATGGTTTTCTGCATTGGTAGAGGTAACATCTCCAGTGGAATTTTTTCTTGTACCCAAATTTTTCCCCATGAGGAAAGGTCATCATTAGACCTTGGGAGCAAGAAGAACTTAATCCTGTGAAACCAGTGCATAACCCCCATTGTGCTCCAGCCTTTACCTGCTCTTACTCAAGGGCCTGCACCTTTTCATCCCTTTTACATTCTTGCCATGTCCATCCCATGTTACCAGGAGAGCTGATCCCTGGCCAGGGCTTGGACAACCACCATTTTATTTCTTTTTACAAGAAACAAGCAGATGGTTACTGGGTGTGTGTATTCCTGGCATGTACTAAGGCTCCTGCTGTTACCTGTGTGTTCTGATAGTGCTGCAGGAGGGAACAGCCCTCTCTTCTCTGGTGCCAGCACCAGCAGGTCTCTGCCCCGCCCTGAAGTCAGTCCTTTCCCTTTAAACTCTGGCATCCCCTCACTCAGGACTCTGACTTGCATTGTCTTGCCACAGATCCAGCAAATGGCAGATGAGGCTGTCGCTGAGATGGACAAGCTGCTGGCAGCAAAGACCAAGGAGCTGCTTGGATAAACACCATCCCAATGGACACACTGCCCCTGGAGCAGGAATGGACTGTGCCCCAGCACTCATCCCTGCCTGCAGGCAGCAGCCTCAGGGATGAGCAGCTCTGTGCCTTGGCTGCTCCCAGTGCCCACCTGGGCAGTGCTGGGGAACGGGGGGAACTCTCCTCGCTGTTCATCCAGGTGGGAACAGAATTGGGTGAAATGAGAAATAAAACATCCAGAAGGAGGACTGGAGGCTGCTGGAAGGGCTCCCAGGGAAGCTGAGGAGGAAGGACTGCCCTGCTCACCTCACACCCCATTTCGTGTTCGTGCACCACCAGCCCAGCAGGAGCCAGGAACACGTGCAGGGGGAACCTGCTGCAAACCTCAGCATTTATTTTTTTCTTGAAATAAAGTCAAAATGAGATGTGGAGGAGCAGCCTTGCAACAGCCAGGTCCTGGTTGGTGTGTTCTCTTGAGTTCCCATGTCCCAGAAGAAGCATTTGCCCCACTGGGAAGGGGTGAGGGAACTCAGCGCTGACTGTGCAGGGTGGGCAGGGGTTCTGTGGTCCCCAAGGCAGAGAACTGAAACCACTACTGTCAACACATTAGCCAGGACTGAGAAGACCAAAAGCCAGCGCAGGAACTTTCCAAAACCAGTATCTACCCCCTCTGACCAGTTACAGGGGACCTGTGCAAGCCACTAGCACCACATCTGTGGGGTTGGAGGAGGTAGAAGCAGGACAAAATCCTGAGCACATCACACAGCTCAGCTCCTCGCTGCCAGCAGGTACTTCCCCATGGGAGCAAATGGCCTTGGTGATGGCAGGAGCAGGAAGGTGGTGGCAGGAGCAGGAAGGTGGTGGCAGCCCCCCAGCCCTGCTCCCAAGGCATTTGGGTTCAAAGAGCGCCGAGTGCTCTGCACTCCTTAAATAAACAACTCCCCCAAAAGTGAGTTTGTGTGCCACAGGGAGAGGGAGGAGGATGAAGGATTTGCTCTGCTAGGGCCCCACATGTCAACAATTTCTCTGCTTTGTGTATTTTGGCCGAAGCCCTTGCCATGATAAATGAATAAAGGAAGATGGCGAGCCCAGGGCGGTTCCTCGGCTCGGGAAATTGCTTTCAGCCGATTACTGGATTTCTTTTGACATTTATCAACTGGGCTTCTTTTGCCATTGTTGCAGCCTCAGCATCCCTGCAGCAGCCTGGCCCTGAAGGGTTTTCCTGATACCTGCCCAGGAGCAGCAGCTGCTGAGCTGGGAGCTCCACAAAGCCAGGGCAGGTGGAGAATTGCTGCTGCCCACGGGTGTTTCTCCAGCCTCTTCCCATTCTCCAAGCCCTTGAGGGGTGGTGATGGGCTGATGGAGGCAGGCACTGGAGCTTCAGGGGGTCACTGTAGGGAGGAATTTCCCAAATATTTACTGCTCTTCCTCACCCTGTAGCATCTCACTGCGCCTCACAGGAAATAAAACCTGTGGTAAAACTGCTCCAGCACTGGGCCGGGGATGGAGCTGCCTGGACGGCTGGGGAGCCCATTTATTTGCATCCTCACCTCAGCCCTGTGCTCTGCATCAGCCAGGAGCTGCCACAGCACCCACAGATGCTGCTCTCAGCCCTGGTACCACCAAAGCAGGGCAGGCAACACGTGAGCCCAGGGAGCTGTGCCCCCCCAGCCCATCCTGCTCCCCGCGGGACCTTGCACTGCAGGACAAGCAGAAAAAAGCACCAGCCCCAGCCCCAGCACCTTCCAACCACTCAGGACTGCAGCAGGACCACCCAGGAGAAGAGAGGATGGGCACTCACCACCAGCAGCTCTGGACAGGTCCCACTTTCCCTTCACAGCGTAAATCACCTGCTGCTCCACACCAGGAGCTGCAGCACAAGGTCTGCCTGCTCCAAACACTCCTCCAGCAGCACCAGCAGGAACCTCTCACTTGGTTCCAGCCTGGATTGCACCCAGAGCTGATAAGAAGCTGCAGCTGATGCTGTTGGCGGGTGGGAAGGAGCTCCAGCTGTGCCAAACAACCCAGGAGGGGTAGGGACACGGGCCAGAAAGCAGCTGGGCTGGTGTAATGTGGGTCTGTGTCGGTGACGCCACATCGGCCACCACATGGTTTGGCCTCGGCAGCAAATGCCATGGGACCCCTCATGCTCTGCCCTGGGCTGTCCACACCTCTCTGCCCTCACCAGGAGCCCTGTCCCAACAGCATCTGTTGACCTGAGGCACTGTTGTGTTCCCACCTGGCGAGTGCTGCCATGGCCTGGAAGAGTGGGGGTCCCTGAGGAGTCACACTCCCAGCACAAGGGGTACATTCCTGTGCACATCCCTGCTCGGGAGAGACTGCACCCTCCCCAGGCTGCCCACACTGGGCACCACCAGGATGTTCCAGCCTGCTCCGAGCTGCTGGACAGGGACCAGGACAGGCACCAACCTCCCGCCAGCTCCTGGAGTGGGCAGCCGTGGGGACACTCAAAACAGAGGCAAAGGGAAGGAAAAACTCCAAGGAAGCTGGAAGCTCTCGACATAGTTAAAAAACAACATTGCTCTTCAAAATAGATGTGATTGCGCTCCTTGTGAGTCATCGAGCAGAGACACCAAGATTGCTTTGTGCCAGGGACGAGCCGGGCGCTGATTGTGCCGCCCGGATTTGTATCCAACAGCCCCTGGATGGCATGTCAGAGTTTACAGCGCGCATACATTTTCAACAGTGAGCTTTGCAAAATGTATCAATGTAATCTCTGCCTCCTATATTCCGTGTTGATTAGACACGATTTCTGGCTGGATTTTCAGAAAGCTCAAGTGCTTTTTTAATCACTACAGAAGCTCATTATTGCTTTCCAGTGACTCTTATGTCCTTCACTTCTCCTTTCAGATTAGAGTCTATAGTCAGATGAATATTGGATGATTTCATTACATACAAATGCAATCAACAGTTTTGCATAAATTTCTCCTCTTTTCTTGAGTTTCAATTGACCTCAGCACCCGTGGAGGCAGGCGCAATACACATGTAAATGAGCTGGCGTTGCTGCAAAGACACGGATGCGAGAAACAAGATAAACTGTCAGATAATATTCAGGATTTTTAAGAGATCAAAAAATACTTCCTCGTTCAGCCCAGCCGTAAAAATGGCACCTTCAGCTGCCGGGGAATTTGCTTTTGTTTTGCTGTGAGTCTGGCTGTGGACAAAGCCCAGGGGTGGCCCCGAGGGGCCGAGCAGAGCCGGGCTGGCCGGCAGCAGCATCGTGGGGATGGGAGCGGGGTATCCGTGGGGTGCAAGTGGTGCTGGCATGGGACTTGTGCCACAGGGAAGCTGCTGGAGAGGTCTTGGCTCTCCACCACACCAGGGAGGTGCCCACCCAGCCCAGCATCCGCTGCAGAGCCGGGTTTGGTGGGTGAGCCCCGGCCAATGGTGGTACCAATGTTGGCACTGCCATCCTGCTCTGCTGTGACCATCTCAACTGTGGGATGCTGAGTTCAGACTCCCCTGGACCCCCATCACTCCTGAGCAGTCCTGAGCACCAGCCCAGAGCGGGGGCACCTGCCAGGGCACAGGGCTGAGCCGGGGGCTGCCCTCCTCTCACTGCACTGCCACACACGAGGGAACCACACGTTCCAAATATATTTAAGCTAACACTCCACATGAACAATCAGGCCCAATTTAAACAAACTATAATTAAAGATAAAGGACCTCTTGGTAGGGAGGTCGGGGGAAACTGTCAGCGGTTACTTTGGATGTTGAAGCTCTTACCTTTAAAAGAACAATTTTTGTGCTAATGTGAGCAATCCAGCACTCCCACACTCGCCTTTGAGGGCTGGTGGGGAAAGAAACTCGTGGGTTTCTTTTGATGCCTTTACGTGCTAATCTTCTTAACAGATTTTTAATTAATGGGAACAGAGCACTTTGCAGCCGTGAAATCTATTGGTGTAATTGCCTGGTGGATTAGTCCCATTAACCACACAAATTACCTGTCTCCAGGTCGCCAGCCCCACCGGGGAGCTCCCCACGCTGGACACACTGAGCAGGCCCATTCTGAAGCAATTTTGATAAAATAAACTCTCTAATCAGGTAAATAATTCCATAAGGGAAATTGCTGCCTTCCCGCAGCCCCCCTCCAGCGGGACCTGGCTACTTTCAGGGGAATGCAACACGCCTCCAATTACAGACAAATCTCCAGCTCAGGGGCCGTTTGGGAGAAGCCCACGGCACACGGGACCCCCTCGAACCACAGCGGCCAAGGAATTAAGGCATTTAAGCTGTCAGCTGGAATCTGGCCCGGCCCCTGATTACCTGGGGGGACGTGCAGCGTATTTAGGTTCGTGTCCGTTGCAATTTCCTGGCCCCCAGCGTTGATCCCGAATGACTCGTGTCCGTGTCAGGTTCCTGCCCAGGGTCACTCCGACACGTGGCCCCGGGCCCAGGGACAGCAACCTTTGGGCAATTAAGGATGTCCAGGCCAGGCTGAGCCCCGAGGACTGGGGATGTGCAGCTGTCCCCAAGAGCTGCAGGGCGAGGGAGGCCTTGGTGAGGCTGCATGGCTGTGCTGGCTGCCATCACCCCTCGGGATGGAGGCCTGGATCTTGGGGGCCCTTCCCAGCCCTGTCTGTGGGTTTCCATGGTCCAGTGTAATTTTGGACCTGAACCTGATGGTGACTCCCACAGCTGCCCTTTGCTCAGCCCCTGAGATTAGGATGTGCTGTCCCAGGGATATCCAGACCCACACATGGTGGGCACAGCAGGGTGCAGGGGACCCACGTGCTGTCACATGGGGATGCACAGCCCCAACACCCTTCCCATTGCTTGGTGAAGGGCTGCCTAGTGCCTGGGGCTCTGCCAGACCCTCGGCCAGGATGGCTCCAAACCTGCTGCACCAGCCAGGGCATCTGTCCACGCTCTGCCCCGCACTGGGGAGTGGGGAGGAGGGCCCCTGCCACACCATGCTGTGAGCACGTGTGCTGGGGACAGCCTGGGAGGAAGTGACAGCAGTGACACGCTGGTGCCCAGTGCTGGTGGGGACGGCCATGTGGAGAGGTGGCCTTCAAGCATCCCCTGAAATGCTCAGGTGATCAGTCCCTGCGCCACTCCCCGATCCCGGGATGGAGGAGCCCAAAGCTCGGTGGCACAAGGATACTCTTCCTGCTGCAAAGGGAGACCAAAACTCTCCCCTGTGTCTGCCCCCGTGGCTCCTGGCAGAGGGTGATCCATGGGGCCACCCCAGACTGGAGGGGACGTGGGCCGGGGCAGCCCCGGCCGGGAGGGTCGGAGCGCAGGAGCCGCGGTGCTGGCGAGCCCGGCCGGGGAACCCTACACCGCGGGTAATTGGCATCAGATGCTCCCTGACCTGTCGCATCCACCGGGAAGCTGGAAGCATTTATTTGTCTGAGCCGGCGGCTCTATCTGCGTGCGGGAGGCGTTGGCGGTGGCGGGGCCGGGCTCCGCGAGCCTAATGAGCCCGAGCTGAAGATGATGAATATGATTGCTGAAAGCGCTTTCCTGAGTCCTCCTTTCCTGGGGCTCAGGTTACGAGTTCCCAGACAGCCTGTCCAGCCCCGGCTTTTCAGCTGATTTGTAGCCCCCCAAACTGTCTGTCAGCTCCCCGTGCCGGAGGAAGTGCTGGGTCCTCCGCCGCTGTGCCCGGCGGAGCTGGGGAAGGGGCCGCCTGCCCTGCTCGGCCAGTGGGGACAGTTTCGCTCCCCGGGCTGCCCCCGCTGCTGCCCTGCTTGGCCCCGCACCCCCACAGACCCTCTGAGCCCAGGGATGCCCCGTGCAGGGTCTCCAGCCACCAGCATCTGCTCTGCTCTTGTTCTGGACTAAGTTCCTGTGGCTGTCAGGACCTTCCCCACAGGGACTTGTCACCTCTTAACCTTACAGCAGAAAAACGTGGGGTTCAGCTTCTGTGTTCTCTGCCCATCCTCTGCAGACCACGGTCAGGGTTCCCCCACTGAGCCACATCCCACAGAGGGGCTGCTCAGGGATGGACAAGGATGGGGTCATCAGCCTGGGGATGCTCCGTGGTAATGCAGATCCCCTGGGATCAGGGGGACACACTACAGCCAAGCTTGGCCACCCCAGAGCACTGGACTGGGGGGTTGTGGGGTGCCCCTGCTTGGCTGCCCCCCACACATGAGGCTCAGGGTGGGTGGACTCCCTGAGCTGTCACCTCGTCCCCCGTCTCGTGGCTTTGGGACCACGGCACCAGGTGTCCCCGCGGCACTGGGCGTTCCTATGGGGTATCTTCATGACACCAGGTGTCTCCATGGCTCCAGAGCCCCTGGGAAAATGGGGGAAAGGATTTGGGGTATCGACCCACTCAGTCACTTTATGTCCCACTACCCTGCTCCAGTGGCTTTGCAGATTCCGGAGGCAGCATCACTCCAAACCCGCTGGATGGGGGTCTCAGGGGTCCCGAAGGGAGACGGAGGACTGCCCAAGGAAGAGCAGCTCGGGAGCAGCGGTGCTTCGTGCCTCCCAGTGCCTCCCAGCGCCTCCCAGTGCCTCCCTCCGCCCGCCGCCGCGCTGCCATCGGCGGTGTTCTGCTGCCTCCCTTCGGGAGGACGCGCCGGCAGCACCGGCCGCTCCCCCGCGCCGTCCCTGCCTGGACCTGCACGTGGGGCCATGGCAGGACAGGTCACGGAGGGCTCGGGTGCATCCCAGCACGGCTCCAAAATCGCCTTCCCCATCCTACCCTACACTGGAGCCGAAGCGCTGTGGCCATTCCCGCGCCCATCCCGCATTTCTGACACTGGCACATCCCCAGGGCAGCACTGAGAGCCCTGAAACGGCCAGAGCCAGAGTGGGGGCACGGTCACATCCCTGCAGTGGGGAGAGAAAAAGGAAGCAGAAGTCCAGCTGTGCCTCCGGAAGGAGGAGGGAAGCCGCGGGAGGAAAAGGGGCAAAGCCGCAGCCCCGGCGCCCGCAGCTGCTGCTGTGAAAAGCAGAAGAGCAGCGTGGGACTGGCACGGGCACAGCCAGGAGTGTGGCATGACAGGGGAAAACCTCTGGGCATCAGGAACTTCTGAGGGGGTTCATCAGGTCGATGTCTGGTTTTGTGGTTTCTCCCACCTTTGCCCAGGACATGGTGGTGAGGCACACGTGGGGCTTGGCAGCACCACACTGGAGCTTCCCTTACTACTCCAGCGTGGTGTCAGAGTGTTTGCTGGCCAGACCCAGCGCCCAGGTTGCTGAGCCCATGGCCCCAGACGTGCCCTCCATGGTGCTGCCTGTGAGGCCACAGTCTCACAAAATGCCCAGGCAGCACCACCCGTCCTTGCACTGGCTGGGAGCAGCAATTCATGTGGGGCCCCAGGGCTGGCTCCCAGTCTGGGACATGTGGTCAGACATCCTGGGCTGCGGCTCAGACAGAGTCACAGGAGGTCTGTTGGCAGCCGGGGCTGGCACTGGGGAGTTCAGTAGCTGCTGGGTTAGAGCTGAGCAGCCCAGTGTGGCACTGAGTGCTGGAGTGAGGGGTCTGGGCATGGGGTGAGACATGAGGAGTGGTAGGGGTCTGCAGGACACCCTGCAGCTGGCAGCAGCAGCCCCCTCCCTTGCCCAGGAGCGCGGGGACAGCCCCTCCACAGCAGCCCCTCAGCGGCCTCAATGAGACAGCCAGCCCTGGGCTGTTGCAACTGTTTCCTGTATTGTGCAAGAGAGTGATTATTAAAACCTGATGAGAGGGAAGGGCAGTGAGCATGGGAGCGCTGCTGGAGTGGGACATCCCCAAGGGCTGCTGGGCTGGCCCGTGGGTGAGAGGGTCAGGCCCTACCAGGTCACACGTGCTGCGGTCAAACAGCATCAGGTGTTGGGTGTGGGACAGGAGTAGGACGCGCCAGACCTGAGGCTGCTGGTGCTGCCCGAGGGGACGGAGGAGAAACACGCACACCCGTGGGGGGAACCACTCTGTTCTCAGTGGGGCTGTGACACCATGGGCAGCCTGGCAGAGGGCAGGAGCAGCCCTGGCCCCAGCACACACCAACTGCACACACACAGCAAAACCTGCCTTGCATTTCCAGCCACGTTCCTCAGTGGAAGGCAGGCGGTGTCCCCACCCTGCGTGAGCGCATCGAGAGCCCACTGAGATCATGTTTATGTCATGGCTGATGCTGGATCTGAGGCCCTTGTTCATTTTTGGACACCTGCAAAGGCCGCTCGCCTGTGGGGACACTCCCTCTCTGCTGCTGGAACCTGCGGAGGAACCACGCGGGATCCACGGAGGAGCCGTGCGGGAACCGCGCACCGCCCGCCTGCCGGGGCTTCCTGCCGCTCTGCAGGGAGGGACAGCACAACCCGAGATAACCCCCACACACAGCCGGGCCTGGGCCAGGGGCTCTGCTGCTTCCACAGTGCAGCATGAGAGAGGGTCAGCAGCCACAGGCCCTGAGCCCTGGGGGCCACCAGCTTGGGGACATCCCAGCAAGGTCTGCAGCCCACCATGCTCACGCCACCCCAGCCCCACACAGAACCTCTTCCAGCCCCACAGGACCTCTGTGGGGTGTCTTGTGCCTGCTCGGGCTGGGCTGGCTGGATCCTGTCCCTGCTGCCAGGGGCTGGCGCTGGGAACAAAGCATCCAGGCAGGAAACACCCGGCGATGGTTTCACCGATAAACGCAGCTTTTCTGGCCGCTGGCGGCTGAGGGCAGCCTGGCTCCTGGCACGACCGGGGGGCGCTGCCAGGGCAGCCTCTTGCGGCCACTCGAAGGAGTTCAGCCGGGCCCGGGGGATCAGGGGATGGGCATGGGGTCCCAGGGGACCTAGGGATCAGGGTTTGGGAATGGAGATGCAGTGGGACGTGGGAACAAGGGCGTGGGAATGCAGGGGCATGTGTGTACCAGAAGCCGGGCATGGAGATGCTCAGGGAGGGAAACGGGGGGACTTGGTGCTCCTGGGGGACCTCGAGGCACGGCTGGGGGGGGGGGCACAGGGGGCCGCGGCAACCGGGGGGGGGGGGGGCGGTGGGGGCAGCCCCCAGGCGGGCCGGGCTGTCGGAGGCGGCCCCGTCCCGTCCCGTCCCGTCGGGGGCGGGAGGCGGCGCGGCGGGGGCGGGGGCGGCGGGGCCGGGCCGGGCGCGACGGCGGGACGCGGCGGAGCTGCCTCTCGCCATGGGCGGTGGGTGCCGGGCCCGGGCCCCCCCGGCCGCGGGGCTGCGGCTGCTGCTCGCCCACGCCGTGCTGCTGCTCTGCGCCGCCGGGAGCGCCGCCGGCACCGGCTCCGGTACGCGGGGCGGCACCGCACCGGGAGGGAGGGAGGGAGGGAGCGAGGGAGGCGCGGGGAAGTCCGTAGCGGTGGAGCGGCGACATCCCGCACCGGGGGGGGATCCGGCCCCGGGGGATGCGGGGGGACCTGGTCCCGCAGGATCCAGTACCGGGGGTCCCGGGGGCGTGGGGCGGGCGCTGCGGGACGGGGCCGCGCTCCGGCGGGTCCCGGGAGAGATTGCACCCGTCGCCCAGGGCTGGTCCCGCCGGTGCCCGCGGGGCTGCGAGCAGGAGCCCCGAGCGGAGGGCAGGCAGGGTGGGCAGGGGCGGCTGGCGGGACCCCCCGCCCGGGTCAGGGTGCCCGCGGCGCCCGGAGCTGCAGGATTTGGCCCGTCACGCGTGACTGGGAGCAAAACCGCCCGGGTAGAACAAACTTCCCCTCCGCCTCCCGCAGCGGCCGCGCAGGGACCACACGCAGGGCCAGGAGGAGACATCGCTGGCCCGGGGCGGCCGGGGACGCACGACAGGGCTGGACCCCGGCCAAGACCGCGGCCACCCCGGGGCGGGCCCGCCACCGGGCTGGGGGACAGCAGCCGGCTGGTCCCTGCAGCCCCCCAGCCGGGACGGGGCTTCTCGAAAGAAAGGGGGACAATATCCATGCATGCTGGCAGTCAGGGCCTTTCCTGCTGTCCCCAAACGCACGCCAGGTGAAACTGCAGCTGGGGGTGAGGATATAGGACTGGGAGCAGCAGGGATGCCTCCGGTGCCCTGAGCCATCGTTTGGTTCCCATCCCATGTGCTGCAGAAGTTCACCACGTGCTGGCATGGCTGTGCTGGGCTCAGGTGCACTCAGGGATGTCCAGGAGTAATGCTGCTTGTGGCAGGCACCCACGGAGCACGTTGTTAAACAAAACCCTTTCTTGAATCCCATTAGCTCCATTCCCAGCCCCTAGAGCACAGATTCCTCCAAGTCCTTAGCAGGGGCATCGACTCCAGTTCCTCTTCTGTGAAAAGATCTTCCTCCCTGGAGAAAAACACCATCCCAGTGTGGAGCTTGGGACACTTCTCAGATTTTACAGTTCCTTGCTAGAGGAAAGTTCTCAGCAAAACCAGCCCAGGCCCATGGGCTGCATCTCTCAAGGGGCTCTGACTGCCTGTGTTCAAATGGTGCTGATGGTGACCCTGTGTCCGGGTCTACCCCCTGCTCTGTGCTGGAGCAGCTGGTCCTGTGCAAAAGCAGTGACCCAGAGGGGCAGACTTCCCTGTTTTGGCAGCAAATGTGTCCAAAAGGGGAACATGACCAGGAGCTGCAGTGCTTGGAGACCCTATGGCCATGGCCATGCAGAGGGGTGGCCGTGTCAGCTCTGCAGGAGACTCCAGGAGTCCACTCAGCAGGAGGTGGCAGGTCCAGCTGCTGGGGACAGCAGGGCTGGGTGACCCCAGTGTGGCCAAGCCACCTGCAAAACCTCTGGCTTCTCAACCTCAGGCAGCAGGGTCAGAGCAGGAGCAGCAGGAGCCAGTGCTGGAGGAGGGGGCCGGTGCTGGCGAGGTGGCAGTGACCCCACTGAGGGGCACACTGGGCACATCTGCTCAAAGCAGTGACCCCATGGGATGGACCTGGCTGTCATCTGCTGGGCTGGACCACAGGGACAGGCAAGGGACAGCCTCTGTGTGGCTCTTCCTCTGGCTTGGCCATCCCTCTGCATGGCTTTCATCTTCCCGAGAAGCCCCTCTGGGGGTTGAGGACATCTGAGACCAGCACCTGTGTTTTCTGCTTGGCACAGGACAAGGGCCTAGGGACACACTGGAGCCCCACGTGCCTGAAGCAGCTGGGACAGATGCAGGCTGGAATGGTGCAGCCCTGGAGCTGACTGCTGCACACCAGGATCAAAGCAAATTTGACTACGTGGAGGAAAAAAAAATACCTGGGATACATGATATACATGAAAGGATGTCTCTCTTCCAAGCCTTAATTAGGGAGGGAGATATCTGATTGAGAAATTAGGGGAACTGCACTGTGCCCTGAGGTGCTGTCAGCAGTGTCTGGGCTCTGCTCCTCCCCAGCCTTGTGCCAGGAGGACCACAGCCCTAATCTAGCCCTCGGATCTGCTCTCCAAGACCAAATAACAGGATGTTGGGCTGAGGCTGGGATCTCCTGCTCACTTGGTGTTTGCTGCTCAGAGCTCTCCTCTTGACTCCTTGCTGGCTCTGAGCCACGGTGTTTGTTCTCTGTAGACTTTTCCTCTGGCTGAGTGGAGCCAGGCTGCTCCCATGGTGTTTCTCAGTTTTCCCTGCAGATATTGCCCTTGGCAGCTGGCTTGCCTTCAGGGGTGAAGTTTTGTACAAGTGTTTTTGCAAAGTAAACCTGACCGTCCTCTCCACAGCCATCCCGCAATTCAGCTGCGTCACTGCTGCCAAACAGGAGCTGGGGCAGCACCCCAACATCAGCATCTGCCCGAGCCCCAGCCACGGGGCAGGTCTGGCATGGACCAGGCTGTGTGAGGGCAGTTGGGGACCTCTGGCAGAGCCTCTCTGGATTCATGCCTGTTTACACAGCCCCTGGTCTGCGCCTCCTCCCAGCACATCCCCTCAGCACAGCCGGGCTCCTGGAGCGTCACCCCGGGCTGCAGAGGGGAGGCAGCCGCCACACCGAGAGCCCTGGGGCTGCCACCCCTCCAGCCTGCCCCCAGCCCATCCTCAGGGCCAGCAGCCCCGCTCAGGTGCAGGGGGAGGATGGCTGAGCCCACGAGCTGCACAGCTGCGGCCCTGGCACGCTGCTCCCGCTCACGGTGCTGCCAGAAGTGGATGCAGATGATGGTCTGGCTGCGGTGCGTGTGCTGTGAGCGGTTCGTGGGCCCGAGAAAAACCTTCCCTGGATGAGGAAAAACAAGTGCGTGAGCCTTTCATCATCCCCCGAGCCTGCGGCCGCGGGGCCGTGTCCCATCGAGCAAGCCTGGCTCCATCCCGGCCGTGATTCACCCCAGGTTGCTTTGGCTGCGGTTTGCAGAGCGGATGTTGTCCCCGAAATCTGGCATTTTTCAGCGGTGATGGAGCGTGTTCACCAGCTCTGCCGTCACGGAGGGGCCGTGCTCCACACAGAGACTGGCAGCAGCTTTCCCCATACCTGGAGCCTCCTGGCAGGGCCGGCGCAGGATTCCTGGCCGGGGTGGGGAGAGCCGGGAGCTGCTGCGGGAGGGAGGCTCCAGAAGGACGTGAGGGGGTTGCTGTCGCGGGCCAGGACACGCTCCATCCATCCCTTTCCCACCCTTCTGGCTGGAACATGCTGCTCCCACCCCACCTCCGGGACCCCGCGGCACTGACACTGCGCTGAACCGTGGGAGGAGGCGGCTCGGCCAAGCCCGGCATGCGGCCAAACCCGCCTCGGAGGAGGGCTCGGCACGACCTGCCATCGAGCCCCGCACCGGGGAGAGCCCCGGCAGGATGAACTTCTCCTGACTCCCCATATCAGCTGGAGAGACAGGGCAGGACACGACCTGCTCTGCCAGAGCCTGCGGCCTGGAGCATCCTCCCAGCCCTGCGGCACCTGCGGCAGCCCCGCATCCCTGCAAGTTGCACGGGGCACAGCACGGGGCTGCTCTTTGGGATGTTTGCAGGGTCTGCAGCAGAGCCATGTGCGAGGCACCAGCATGGGAATATCCCGCAGGATGCTGCAGATGCACTGCAACACCTCCCCCTTTCCAAAAATTCCCATCTTGCAAAAATCCGAACGGGTGGTCTGACCTTAATTTGTCTGAGATAAATAAGATCCTGCCTGCTGCCTCCCGTCTGGAGACATTAAAAGATCCAAGATGAAAGGGAGCCTGATGGAAGTGCTGGGAGCTGAGCACGTCTTTGCAAGCCGGCCCCTGTGCCGTGAGGGATTTGGGGCCACAGGGCTGAGCACAGCCCGGCAGAGCTGCCGGCTGAGCCCTGGGCTCCCAGGCAGCCCCTGCCCTGCCTCGAGCGTGTGGCTGCTGGAAGATTGAGCAACGTCACAAAATTAGCTTTATTTTTTAAAGATGTTAATTTTTAGCTTCAATTTCCTATGGAAAAAATGAGGTTTCTGTTCTGCGTGCCCATCCCTCCGCCCCCTCCACCCCAGTGTTGGAACCTGTTCCCAAACTCCCGAAGAGTCTGAACCAGGTCTGGCAGGGGCCTGGTGAGCTCAGGGGCTATGCAGAGCAGCTGATGGACCCAGGAGACCTTTCTTCATCATCCATGGCACACTGGGCACACTGGGAGTGGCTCTCAGTCTTTTGTGGCACTCAGGGCGTGCTGCCCATCCTCCCCATTCCCACAGCCGGTGGCTCTGGAGCTGCACACTGTGTTGGTGGCACTCGTGTCCCCGAGTGCTGTGTGTCCTGGTGGGGCTGGTGACCTCTGATGTGCTATAACACACTCAGCCACTTGGCTCTATGCACTTTTATCCTCCTGGCACAAAGGCTCCATCCTGGGTCTGTGGGAACCAACCCTCCTCAGTGACGTTGAGGATGCCACCAGTGAGGCTTTCAGGAGGCAGCTGTGGCAGAGGACATCCCAATTTCCACAGCATTCCCTGGGCTGATGGAAGGCAGAGGGGTCTCCAGCCACCCCAGATTGTGTTGCTCTTTCTCCCCTGAGTTTTGCTGCTCTTGGAGGGGCTGTGGATGGTGGAGTTACAAGGACCTGCCTGCTCCAGGTTGGATCAGAGGAGCTTGGCATGGATAGTGCCGAGTGCTGCCCCAGTGCAGGAGCTGCTCTGTGCCGGGGGGATCTCCCTGTCCCTGTTCCCTGGGACGGGCGGGAAGGGGCCCTTATCTCGTGCCTGCAGGCCGGGCACGAAGGTGGTAGAGGAAGGGCTGGGCGGGAGCTGGGAGTGAGGCCGGCGAGGCCCCTTCCATCCGCTCGGGGCCGAGGGGCCGCCTGCCAAAGCAAACCCTGCCCTGACAATGGTCCCTGCGGTGAACAGGGGTGTGTTTGCACGGCTTTATCCCTGCTGGGGCTCTGGGGGCACTGCAGCCCCCCAGGCACGAAGGTACAGCCCCGGGTGTGCGGGAGACCCCGGTGATGGGCAGCGTTGGGCTCCTGCAGCATGTTGTTGACACCAGAGCCGGGGTCTGGGCTCACGAAGGTGGCTGCACCAAAGCACCTCATCTCCTGAGCTGCACCTCGGCTGTGTCCGAGGCAGTGTCTCTCCGTGAGGAGCAGGGAGCCACTGGATGCTGTGACAGGGTGGCTGGATGGTGATCTCTGTCTCTCTCTCTCTCCCTGCAGTGAATCCCTGCTGCTATTTCCCCTGCCTGCACCAAGGGGTGTGTGTGAGGGTCGGTCTGGGAGAATACGAGTGTGACTGCACCAGGACGGGATACTACGGGGTCAACTGCACCTCCCGTAAGTCCCCGTGGCCCAGATCTGGCACCCCTGGATCCCAGGGCAGCTCACTGTGCCCACAGCACTGCTCTCACCAACAGCAACAGTGTGGGTGGACCGGGGCTGTTAGTGGGCTTCATTAGTGGGGTGAGTGACTTGCCTGGTCTGTCTCCCTCAGCTGAGTTCTGGACGCGCCTCCACAACCTGCTGAAGCCCAGTCCTGCCTTCTACCACTTCGTCCTGACCCACTTCAAGTGGTTTTGGGACATTATCAACAGAACCTTCATCAGGGACACGCTCATGAGGCTCGTGCTGACAGGTGAGGGGTTGGAGAGGGTCTCGGGGTTCATCAGGACTCGAGGATGCCCCAACATGAGAAGAGGTGTGGGTGGGGATGGCACAGCTGCAGCGATGCTGAGCAGCTCCTGTGGGCACGGTGGGCATCAGGCTGGAGCCACCTCACCAGGAGAGCCAGGGCATTGTCACCCCATCACTCCATCACGCTGCCACACTGTCACTCAGCCCAGGGGGGCTGCCTGGACAGGCAGTGGTGGGGCTCAGGGGGTCCCCAGCCCTGTGCTGGGCTGCCAGCCAGCTGGAAAACACGAGCAGCTCTTGGCATGCTGCACTCCCTGGACCAAGGGACTCTCGTGCAGCTGCATGGAAAGCAGCCTGTGCAAATATGGCCCTTGTTACTCATGTCCCCACATTCATCACTTTGCATAAATATTTAGGTTCCAGCTCTTGGAGCCGTAGGGACACACTCACAAGGCTCCGGCTGTTGGTTTCACCATTTCTATGGGTTTGTCATCTCATTCATCATCCAAAAATCCACTTAAAGCATTAGTACAGGCCCTCCTTTTCCCCAGGGAATCGCAGCCTTTAAAAGGCTCGGAGCAAATCCCAGGATGCCCACGTGCCTCCGCTGCTGGTACCTTCCTGGTTTTCGGGGTGTCAGGGGAGGGCATCTGGCAGCACAGAGCGGGTGGGCAGGGGTCAGGGTAGAGGCTGGGGGGGTGCTGCCCCTCGCCCCACAGTGGTGATCCCCCTCTCTCCTTTCAGTTCGTGCCAATCTCATCCCCAGCCCCCCCACTTTCAACTCCGACTACGGCTACATCAGCTGGGAGGCCTATTCCAATGTCAGCTACTACACCCGCGTCCTCCCACCCGTGCCGGACGACTGCCCGACGCCCATGGGCACCAAAGGTATGTGCTGGCCTGGGGAACTGGCATCCTGAGGGTTTCCCACCCACCCATGGCCGAGCTTTCGCTGCCGTGGACACATCTGCGAGGCACCACTGGCAGTGCCACGTCCTACCTCTGCCCTGCCCAGGCTGGCCCTGTGGCAGGAGGAGCTTGATGGCACCTGAAACGCTGCTGGGACAGCTCAGGGCATGTGTGAGAGGGTTGTGTCTCTGCAGACACCACCAGCAGCCCTGCAGACAGCACTGGCACCCAGCCAAGCCGGCACTGGGCATCCGCCCTCAACCTCCATCCTTCACAGGGAAGCAGCAGCTCCCCGATCCCCAGCTCCTGGCAGAGAGGTTCCTGCTGCGGCAGAAGTTCGAGGCTGATCCCCGAGGCACCAACATGATGTTCGCCTTCTTCGCCCAGCACTTCACCCACCAGTTCTTCAAGACATCCGGGAAGATGGGCCGTGGCTTCACCAAGGCCCTGGGGCACGGGGTGAGGGGCACGGGGGACGTGGGAGGGAGGAGGGTGACGGGGCACGGGTGCCTCTCGGAGCAGCCTTGATGCCCTGCTCCCTCCTCAGGTGGACCTGGGACATCTCTACGGGGACAACCTGCAGCGGCAGCACCAGCTGCGACTCTTCAGGGACGGGAAACTGAAATTCCAGGTACTGCCCAGCACGGCTGAAACGTGACCCAGGGCTGTTTGAAGCCCATGTCCCTCTGGCAGCTCCTGGGAGACTCCAGCCCTGACGCTTCATGTGGCTGCTGGCTGGGGGACAAGCTTTGGGGCGCAGCAGGTTGGGACTGTATGAGGAGCTGTTTCCATCCCACTCACTTCTTGCAGGGGAGCAGACATGGCACCCTTAGGGAGGTAGCTCCTGGCTGGGCAAGCTTTCACCGGGGTGTTTTTTTCTCCCCTCTGCCCTTTCTCCCGCCTCGTTCCTGTGTCCCCAGGTGGTGGATGGAGAGATGTACCCCCCCGTGGTCGCCGACGCTCCCGTTCACATGGTGTACCCGCCTGCCGTGCCCAAGGAGCAGCAGCTGGCCATGGGGCAGGAGGTGTTCGGGCTGCTGCCAGGGCTGTGCATGTACGGGACGCTCTGGCTGCGTGAGCACAACCGCGTGTGCGACGTGCTCAGGCGGGAACACCCCACCTGGGACGACGAGCAGCTCTTCCAGACGGCGCGGCTCATCCTCATCGGTGAGGGACGGCACTGCCACGGGGCACGGGCACCACGGAGCTCTGTGTCCCACCTCCCTGGGCAAGCCCCGAGGCCCCAGTTTTGGCCAGTCTCTGAGGGTGGTGGCCAGGCTGCCTTGAGAAGTTCCTCTGGCATCCTTCTGGGAAATCATTGGCTTTGGCCCATTTAGCAAAAAATTGGGTTTGGTCCATCAAAAATACTAATTTTGAAAAATTTTGTCATAATTTTGAATGATTTTTTTAAAATGTTCGTTATAAATTTGCTTTTCATGTCTCATGAAAAGTAATTTCTGACCAAAACCCATAAAAAAGCCATGTCACCACAGTACCTTTAAAAAAATATATCCAGGTCAGCTCCCTCAGGAACCCTTCGGTTTTGTTAGACTGACCTTTGCTACTGAATCACTAATTCACTGAAAAATTCCCAGCCAGCTCAACGAGCCCATAGTCAGAAGGGTCCCAGGAGATGGTGGGTGCTGGGATGTGCTGCCGTAGCACATGGGAAACATCTCGGGGTACAGAGCTGGTGGCTCCTGCTGCCACCAGCTGCTTCTTTTGCTCCTGCCCAGGGGAGACCATCAAGATTGTCGTTGAAGACTATGTCCAGCACCTCAGTGGGTACTACCTGAGCCTCAAGTTCGACCCCGAGCTGCTGTTTGGGTCACAGTTCCAGTACCGGAATCGCATCGCGGTGGAGTTCAACCAGCTCTACCACTGGCACGGGCTGATGCCCGACTCCTTCGTCATCCAGGGGGAAGAGTACAGCTACCAGCAGTTCCTCTACAACACCTCCATGCTCATGGACTACGGCGTGGAGGTGCTGGTGGAGTCCTTCTCCAAGCAGGTAGCAGGAAGGGTAAGGACCTGCTCTTCCCTCCCTGGCAGAGCTGGGCTGTGACACCCCACAGGGACACTCGTGGTACCCCGGAGGTGGTACGACTGTCCCCGTTTGGCAGTGAGACATCACACACAGAGTCTGCCCAGGGCAGCACCTGATGGGCACATCAGGAGTCCTCCCCTCAAGCACCGAGGCAAGGCTGGCCCTGGCAGCGCCGGTTTCTGCTCGTGGTGCTCTGTAGTAACCATCCCGGTGATGGATATCCCGGAGCCCGAGGAAGGGGGGAGCTCCCGGCCCGGAGCAGCTGGGAGTGGAGCAGCTTGTCTGGCGCTGTTCTTTGCTGCCATCGCATGGATGTTTTCTTCCAAGCCACTGCGTCTCCATTCCTGACCCTCTTTTCTTGTGCAAAGCAGCGCGGCTGAGGCTGAGGCTCTGTGGGTGTCCGGTTTCTCCCTGCAACTCCAGCCCCTGTAACCTCTCTCCTCCTCCCGGGTCACTCGGTCCATCCAGGGCTTCTCCCACATCATTCCCTGCCCTGGGAACAGGGCTGACCTACCCAAGCTGCTCTATAGCTGTTCTTTGCACTGTCCAGTGGTTCCCCCTCTTCTTCCTGCTGCAATGATGTGCTGCTCTCCATGACACACGGATGGTTTAGCACAGTGGCTCTCCTGGAGCTGATCCTGGTGCTGCCTTGTGCCTCACGTGTGCTCCCCCTTGTGTTCTTGCCCTCCAGATCGGTGGGGGACAGACCATCAACGCCAATGTCTTGCACGTGGCCATTGGGGTCATCAAGGAGTCCCGGCAGCTGAGGCTGCAGCCCTTCAACGAGTATCGGAAGAGGTTTGGCATGAAGCCCTACAAGTCCTTCCAGGAGCTGACAGGTAGGGCTGCAGTGCTGCCCGGGGCTTTGCTGGGGCAGGGCAGGTGCCCTGTGCCCACAGGTGGGTACAAGACCACAAGCTGTCCCACTGCCACCGGGCCTGCCCCGCAGAGCAGCCGCTCCTGCCCGTCCCAGCCTTGCCTGGGCGTGGCCCCTGCAGTGGGGCAGACTGGGCTGATGCCCATTTTGCAGGGGTCCTTCCTCCTGTGGGCTGGATGACCGGCCCTTGCCAGGCCTGATTCCCTTGCTAAAGCACTCTGACGTTCCCTTGGGGCAGGAGAGGAAGAGAAGGCGGCGGAGCTGGAAGAGCTGTATGGAGACATTGATGCTCTGGAGTTTTATCCAGGCTTGCTGCTCGAGAAACCCCAGCCCAATGGCATTTTTGGGGAAAGCATGGTGGAGATTGGAGCTCCGTTTTCCCTGAAGGGGCTTTTTGGGAATCCCATCTGCTCCCCAGAGTACTGGAAACCCAGTACCTTCGGTGGAGCCACCGGCTTTGAGATAGTGAAGACGGCGTCGCTCGAGAAGCTCGTGTGCCTCAACGTGAAGAGGTGCCCGTACGTGGCGTTCCACGTGCCGGATGCTGTGGAACACGGCAGCTCTCGGGGTGGGGGACCATCTACAGAGCTCTAGCACCGGGATGACCCCCCCAGGTAGGGACTGTCCTTGCCCAGGCACCAGCTGAGCTGAACTCCCAGCCTGGTGCTGAGTATCCCGTTCCTTCCTGCAGGGAACGGTGGGGACACAGGGTCCTGCCCACCCCATGCTGAGCAGGAGCAGGACAGGAGATGGTCCCATCCTGGACGTCCTCCACGCCAGCCCTCGAGGAGAGGCTGCTCCCAGCTCTCTGAAAAGCTGGAGTGCCTCGGGAGTGTGGCTGCCCTGCTGTCCTCAGCAGACTCACATCTCTTGCTAGTGAATACCTTGCACAAAGCCAGCTTTGGGGTTCCCCAGGGGATGCTCTGGACTCCCCTGTGCTTTGTCACCCTCCATCCCTGCTGCCTCCCAACACCAGGCCACCAGCAGCCCCTCTTCCACAAGGCCTCCCCACTCGGGACAGGGGAGTGCAGAGCCCTCACACTCCTCCCTCCTCTGCTGCACCTGGTTACGTGATGAGCTCCCTGATGGACAGGAAGGACACGGTGTAGGTGTTCCTGCTGCCCCAGCAGTGGCTGAGCTCGCAGTAGGAACCTGCCCTGCCCTGCTTCTCCTGCATCCTCCGGACCGTCCACCCCACCCTGTCCAGCACAGGGGCACAGCCGGGACACAGCCAGGAGGAGGAACCAAAGCAGTGTCTCTCCTGGAGGAGACCAGGGGAGAAGCATCAGATCGGACCTCCCAGACCCCCTGTGCCTCCTACACGCTGGTTTGGACCCTGGCACGTGCCAGGGGCACCCGGGGCTGCTCGGAGCGAGATGCTGCCTCTGTGCACACCCAGCGATGGAGTCCCTTCCATCCCACCATCATCACACTTCCCTGCACTAACAGCTCAGCCAACACATCCTCACAGCACACAGAGCCTGCTGCTGTCCTGCTCCCCGCACGCAGACGTCAGCCCTCGCCCAGCCCAGCCACGTGTCGCTGGCAGCCACTGTCACTGGCCTTGATCCCCATCAGATCCCAGGTCACCTCCAGGAAAACGGACATTTAAAGTAATAAATGATTTTAAAAACTCCTCTCACTTCTGGCTGTGCCGGGTCATTGCCGACCGCACGTGAGGAATAAACGGAGTCACCACCCTCCTTAGGAGATGCTTCTGTGGGGGTCTCTGAGGCCAAGTGTCCCCCGCAGGATTGAGCCACGCTGCCCTTCAGCCACCCCCAGCCCTGCGCTGTTCTGATGCCACAGTTCAGAGTGTTTGGGTGATGGTCTCAGGCACATGGTGGGATTGCTGGGATTGTCCCGTACAGGGCCAGCAGTTGGACTTTGATGATCTCTGTGGGTCCCTTCCAAGTCAGGATGTTCTGTGATTCTGTGGTGACACAGCACTCACACCCAGCCTTGTGTATTGCTGTCACATAAAATCCATCCACACCTCAATCTGGCTGCCCTGGTGTTCTGTGGGCAGGAAACAGCCACAGTCTGGAAGGCAGCAGGTGGCTGCACCTTCCTCCTGTGCTGAGCTGAGGGAGGGGACTGCTCCCGAGCCCCTGCTGTGTCCTGGCAGGACTCCCACCTGCCCTGGTGACCTCGTGCCACGAGGCCATGGGGACCGTGCTGCTTCCAGCTGGACCCTCCTCACACTGATTTTGTAACCCTGACCAGCCAAATTTGTCATGATCCAAATTCCTCGAGAGGGGATTGTGAGGATCTTCTGGGCAATAGTAAAACTGCTTACAGGGAGATGTTACAGGAATTTTAAACCAGGGAGGTTTAAAGGGCTGGTGCCTTGGCAGGGGTGCTTGGGAGGACGTCACAGCGAGGGAACATCTGCAAGTAGAGACTGCCAAGGCCTTCTCGCTTCTTGCTCTCTTTAACCCTTCAGAAATGAGAGAGTTTCACCTGGATACCATCTGAATTTTAGTTTCCTGATAGGACATGGGGAGGCAGAGAGGTTGACACAACCCACGAGGGCGCAGCGGGCAGGTTCACCTGCTGTGTGCTCACCTGGGCTGGCCCTGCCCTGCCCGTGCCCTGCCTGTGCCCTGCCCAGTCCTGGCACACAGAGACCCCAGTCCTACTGCTCCCCCCGTGCCGTGCAGGAGTGCTGAGCACCAAGCCAAGAGGAGGACACAGCCCTTTCCCACCCACACTGGATCCAGCCCCTGTGCCTCCAGCCAGACGTGCGTGTGACCCTTCCCGAGCTGCTCCAGCCCCCAGCATCCCTCCCCAGCTGGAGACAGGCATGAGCTGGGCTGGTGTCAGTTAGACCACAAACATCCTGGGTTTGTTTGTGGCTATCTCTGGCTGCCAGTGCTGCTTTGGGACCAACTGATAAGTGAGGAGAGCCCCTCAGGCACACGGGGAGCCTGGATGCTCTGCCACCAAGGAGGAACGTTTCATGGGAATTCAGCTGAGCCAACACTGGCAAACCTGACACCTCTTCCAGCTGTGCCCCTAGTCCAGGAGAGTGAACCATCTCCCTCCTGCTGGCAGGGAAAGCTTTGAAATTTTTCTTTGTAGGACCAACATGTACCATTCCCAGCATCCAATACACTACTGAAATCCCCTCCAGGAGCCCAGGGACCCACAGCCCTGCACAGAGCTTCCCCCAGCCCAGCACTGCCAGGCCCTTGTGTTTTCTTTGCTGCTTTTCCAGCCATGGCAGCTTGCAGAAATCACTCACATCCTCACCAGCTTGTCCATCACAACATGCAGCCACATCCAAGGCAGGAGCCAGTGGTTTGCATCCCTAGTGTTGTCTGTCAGCATCCCCCAACCCTGGCAAGGGCTCCCTGTGCCCCCACATCCCGTGTGCTCTGGGGTCTGCCACACGTACCCTCTGTGTGAGCTCTTGGTAAACACAGCTCCTAGGATGTCCTCTGAATTTTTAAACAAGTCTCCAAGCAGCTTGCCAGCGCCTGGAAGGTTGTGGACAGAAGGATGGGGCTGCCTGGGTTCGTGCAGCAACAATGAAAACATCCATCTGGGGCTGTGTGGCCTCGGAGGGGATGATTCACTGAGCAGGGGGTGAACGGTCCAAAGGCTGAATGGAAAAGCATTTTCCCCCTGGAGGGAGTTGCTGGAGTCCCCCAGTCTGCCCCAGCAGGCCCCTCTGTGCTGCGAGTCAGGTCAGAAACCTTGTGTGGACTTCCAGCAAGGGTGTATTTGGAACATTTTAGAAAGATGGGAGGCCAAAAAAGATCAGTATAAGCTTTTCTTTGCTAAACCTTGCCCCCAGGCTGGCACCAGGATCAAATGCCACGTTAAGCCCATCCCGGGGTTTCGTTCCTGCCCTCGCCAAGCAGCTGTCCATGATTCCTTGTGCCCAAATTCTGTTTGTGCTGGAACACAATTACCCTGAGCAGCCCCAGGTGATCCCACGCTGCTCTCCCACAGTTAGAGCCGCCTGTGAAACCCGTCATTCCTGGCGGCCTCCCCGCCGTGAGCTGCTTTTTCCAAAACAGAACATCTCCCAGCGGCAACACAACCTACCTGGCAAGTGTTTTTTCGACTCCTATTTATAGAACTTCTTGAAGATTTAGCTTCAAGAACAGGCAAAAGCAGCAGCAGCTTTTTTTCTCAGCTCAGCCCCCTCACTCCCATGTGACGTGCGCACAAATGAGCAGCAGGATTATAGCACAGTTTCTCTCCCCTGTATTCTTCCAGATCAAAGAGTAGCTGGATTCAGACCTTTTTTCTTCTCCTTTTTGCTATTAGCACTGCAAACCACCTCTCCCATACCCGAGCACAGGAGGTTCCTCACCAGGAGTCCCCTTGCTCCAGGCCATGGGACACAGAGCAGCAGGAGAGGGTCTGATCCTGTCACAGTTTTGCTGCCACAGGGGTAAAAAAAATAATCACTTTATAAAAATAGACCTTCAAAGCAACTCAAGCAGTCAGCTCTCCCCTGACCCCCTCTCCAAGCCAGGTTTTATGATGATGCTGAAATGCACCGTCTGCACAACAGACTTCACTGAATTTCATCCTGGATATAAGTTACAGCTACTCTGACTTTTTCCTCAAGTGTGCTGATATCCACACTCAGTGATTTAATTTCATATAACTGACATGGTTTTTTTTTCCCTGCAATTCTGAGATGAAAAGAAATAATCTCTCACCACACTTAAAAAACCTGGATTTCTGCCAGTTTCCTTAAAACAGCTACAATTTGTGCCAATTCAGTCATTTTTAATTACAGATTATTTATTTTTCTGCTCGTATTACTTTTAAAAACACAGTTCAAATAGACACAGTTACAAATTCTCCTTTTTCTAGCCCAAGATCCATTCTCATTAAGATCCTATAATGCTCCACAGACACATTTGCATTTCTTCCTGGTGTTCCAAAGTGCTTTACATAAAAATTGCAAGTAAATTTCATCATTAAACACAGCATTACATTGGGTCCTATATTTAAGTAATGCCAGTCTACTTTTCACTACTGAAGGCAGACAGAAATGAACTTTAGCACGGATTTAGTAATTTTAGGGAGAGACGAAATTCTGAGGTTATTCAAGTCCTAATTCTGCATTTTGCCAACTAAATTCTTGCTGCTGCTCAGCACACACATTGGAGCTCTTTGTAACAGTCTCTCTGAAGAGCCAGAGCTCATTTTCTGATGGAGTGACTACTGTGAACTCTAAGGACGAGTGTTTTAAAATCCAAGAACGTATTAAAAGCTGTAATTGCAAGATTTTCTCATTTAAGTCTCAGGGAAGGTTAAAGACAGAAGAACTCTCTCCATCTGAAAAGCAATTTTCAGGATGAAGTCAGGGGATGTCGTTATTTGGAAGTGAGAAAGAAACAAATATTTGAGGCCAAGTGTTAGAACAAGGTACTTCCAAGGAGGAGACTGCAAACTGGCAGATGGGACCTTGCACTGGTAACTGGTAGCAGTTCAGCACCAGGTTATTAAGTCTTGAATTTTAAAAACTCCTCTATTTGCAGTCTCAGTTCTTGTCTTAGGGAGCTGGTGACCACATCTTGATCCAACTGGTATTTATATCACACAGGTTCAGGAAACCTGTAGGGACACAGACCACACACTGCTGATCTGAGGACAAAATGTTTAAAATAAATTTGGAGAAGGGAGATGACAACACAGAACTTCCTAAACTTACTGAATTGTGTTAAAACTTCATGGTTAAGTAAAATACATTTGAATTGCATAGAAATGAGGCTGTTTTAACTGTACTTTACTGAATTAAGAAAATGAGAAAACGTTAGGAATTCCTCATGTTATTTTTAACAAGCAAAATTCAAAGTGCAGGAGGGGGAGGAACACATACCCACACTATGGAAGGGAGAGAACAATCCCTAGCACAGAACATCCCACAGCACAGCTACACCTACGGGCCCTCGGCGTCAGTGCTTCAGTCTATTTCCAGATCACTGTCCTCACTGTAACACGCAGAAGGGTTGTGTATAGAAGTCAGGAGCAGTAGGTCTTTTTCTGGCAGCAAACCACACTCCTGCAGAAAAGCCTCCAGGTCTACAGCAAAGAAATCTTCCCCGAGCTGGTCAGTGATGCGCACGAAATTGCCGATGAGCTCCCCGGCCTTGTAGACCAGCAGGGCTGGCAGGGCGTTGTTGGTGAAGCGGGTGCTGGCCCCAATGAGGGAACTCTTCACTCTGCAAAACTTCACTGTGGGGTACTCGGCAGCCAGGCAGATCATGCAGCCGTTCAGGGACTCGGTGCCAGGGATATCATCTTCATAAATATGGATCATGATCAGGGTGCTCTTGTGCTCTTTGTCGACCGTGTCCAGAAACGCTTCTCCGCTGGTGATCTCAAAGACCTGTTTGAACTGCTGCCCACTGTACAACTGCTGCCTCATCTCCTCCATCCTCTGCTTCCTGTAGCGCTGCAGGAACTCCTCGTCGTCCTCGTCGTTGTGGATCATGTTATACTCCTGTAAAGTCATCTAAGAACACACACAGAGAGACGTGAAAACCATCTGCACCACGATGTGGGTCACTTATGTAATGAGAATGTAAATCAAGAGGACTAATGTGGGTCACTCATCTTTAATAACAGCAAAGTGCAACCCATGCAAGGCTCAAGCACCCTCTGTATTACACTCCATTCTGATCTAATTAGAAACCACGTCCAGTGGGAACAGAGATTTCAGCCCTGGGCATTCCAGTTTCCACAAGCTGCACTAATAGCACAAGTGGCTGCTCTGTGCTCCCACTTTAATCCAGGTTAATGGTGCCCATGTGCTTTCACCGAGCTGGGAGCGCTCGTTCGGAAACTGTGCCTGACCTAAGAGGAGCTTCTTCCTCATTTAGCTTTCCAGTCAACATGTGGTGGCACCATCCTGCCTTTAGAACTGCAATGAACAGGATTTTATGCATTTCAGTCTGTTCATCTGCATCCCTCAAGGTACAGCAGAGCACAGCCAACCTGCACCACCTGACAGCAGAAACACTGTCTGCTAACTACTAACTTCTCTGACCAACACTCAGGGCTAGTTTACAGCCCAGCTGATAAAAAACACTCTCTACTTCCAATGCCTTCGATCTTTGGAGCTCAAAGTTAAATTCCCAATATCTACTTACTAGATATGGAATCAACGAGGGCTCCTAAGCTCTTGCTTCAGGCAGAGGAGGCAGCATTCATTGGTTTGCTGTACCACTCTCCACACTAATGAAGTTGACTTATTTGATCAACAGACCAGGGAAATCTGGGAAAAGGGTTTGGACTTCTTTGGTACTGCAGCTAAACCACTTCAAACAAAAATGTTAAACATTTAAATGGCACTTTAATTCCTTTGTGCCATGCTACCTTTCCATTGATTTTTTCCTGAAGCTCCTTCTGCTTCTGCTTATCAGCCTCATCATCTAAGTGAGACCTGCAGGTCATGGACAACTTCTTGATGAGCCGCTCCATCTCCCGGCGCTGCTCCTGCCGCTGCTCCGTCTCCAGCTGCTTAAACCTCCGCCAGTCGTTAATGACTCCCTTGGGACCTGAGATTAAATGTGTGGGCATTTTGTATAAAAGGGTAACACACTTATATTTATAATTTAAAATCAAGTAATAATTTATAAATCAGCAGTAAAACAGTGGCCCTGTTGTAAACTTTCTGTAACTGTGCAGAACGCTGAAATGGAAGAAGTGATTTGCCATTTGCATGTCCTTGAGTTTGTATCTATTTTTTTTTAGTAAGAAGACTAAAGTTTATCTAACTAGGCTATTCTCATAACTGTCCCACAGATTAGTATCTGTACTCTTGAAATAGAACCACCAGCCCTCAAGGCTTCCCCTATTGTTAACGTGGCTTTCATCAGAACAAAAATAATGACTTATTATCAACCAAATTGTACAAACCAGCCTTGTATGAGCTTTCTAGTCAAAGCCTGCCTGCTTCAGATAAAATGCTGAGGTATCTCAGAGGAGAAGTCAAACATTAAAATCAAGAACCAGCTATTAAAAATACGGTTAGATGACAGCCAGGAAACGATCACTCTCTGACCCAAATATGCAGAACACCAGGAGCTTCATTTCAAAAAATGAATTTTAGAATAACACATGAAATTTCCAACAAAGCATTTACAGAACAAGTCCACTGATAGGATCATACCTGTGTTGACAGTGCTAACATCGGTGCTAACATCGCTGCTGAGCTCGACCTCTCCAACACCGTCAGGAATGTTGCTCTCCCCTTCTTTATCTTCCTTCTCACTGTCCTCATCCTCACCCTCACTACTGCTGTAGTAGTACTGGAGCTTCTCACCAAGCAGTTTATCATCTGCAGTAGTCATTATGTCCTAAAAAATAAATTAACAAACCAGAGGATGCACCTCTGATCAAACGCACAGCGTGAGAAACCACCTTAAATGCATCATGATGATCCTTCACTTCCTCAGGGCAGTTTTTAGCCCCAGAACAGTTGACAGCCCACCATCCAACAGCCTTTGGTGGAGTCAGTCCCTTGGGTTAATTCTTATGTCACAATTTCAAACTCACTTAAATTAAAACCTTTACAAACAGAACTGCTCTGAGGCTCACTAGTGAAAACACCTGACCTGTGTCCTCACTCATGGAGAATTAATTTTCTAACCATGATCCAGGAGCCTTGTGAGCCTCACTGGACAGCTCCACCAGCCTGATTCCCAGTTACTGACATTTAAATGCCCACTATTATTTGCATTATTTTAACAACTATTTACGCGAGCTGAAAACCTACCAGTGTAATTAAGCGAATTAAAACGTTCTGACCTGTATTCCCTTGCGGTCCTTCAGAGACAAGCTTCTATCAGGACCTGGAAGGAGGAATATTAGCCAGATCAGCTGATTTGGGCTCACACTTTTCTCTGCAGGGCTCTCCTGCTCGCAGAAGCCAGCCCTGGGCGTGTGTGTGGCACAGACTCCACTCAGCCCGTGGACACAGCAGAGCTCCCGGTTTTCCAGCCCATGGACACAGCAGAGCTCCCGGTTTTCCAGCCCATGGACACAGCAGAGCTCCAGCCGATCAGAGCGGGCAGATGGCCCGGGATTACCGGGATTACCCGGCAGCGGGGCCGGGCCTGGGGCCGGTGACACCGCAGGCCCCGAACGAAGCGGCCCCGCGGCCCCGCCCGTCCCGGTCGCCCCCCGGACCCACCCCCGCCGAGCCTCCCCCGCTCCTCCCCGGGACCCCCGGGCCCGGCCCCGCCATCGCCTCACCCGCTCCCGCCGCCTTCCGGGGCCGCCGCGCGGGGCACGGCGGGAAAGGGGCGGAGACGGGAACGGGAACGGCCCCGGGAACGGGAACGGCCCCGGGAACGGGCGGACCCAGCCCGGTACCGGGAACGCCCCCGGCCCCAGCCGGACCCTCTCGGTACCGCTCCCCCCGTCTGAGAACGGCCGGACTCCCCCCCACCCCGGTACCGCTCCCCCCGCCCCAGCGGCCCCAGCGGGACCGGACCCCCCCCGCTCGTCCCTCCCCGGCTCCGCTTGAAGACAAACAGCCCCGGTTAAGGTGGACAAATAATTTTTATTCGTGCATGCAAATACATGTCAATACTGCAAACTTCTTCCATCGAGTCTCTCAAACACCGAACCGGGATGCTCTATCCGTGCCCAGCCAAAGCTACAACCTCTGCACGTCAGTGCTACAGCGACACACGGGCCCCGCCGGGGCCCCCCTACTCTAACACGAAGGGAAACATTACCAGTGGGAATCAAAACCGAAATAAACGGAATAGAATTTACTCCCCCATATATCCCCATTTCATTTTACAGATTTTTTTTTCTTTAAATTATAGTTTTAAATAGAAGCTGAGAATGCGCCATAAAAATGAGCATTAAATCCATCGTAGCGATGGTGCCTGCTTTATACATGATGGGTGTACACCATCTTTTATTTCATTTACATTTCAATCGAACAATAGATTTGCAAAGAAAATGTCTAATACAGACGTAAAAATATTCACACTAGAGCTTCACAATCGGTTGTACAATTGACAAACAGGCCTCTTTTCCCAAACTTTCCAGCTAAGCAAATTTATAAAATGTAATCAATGCAACAAGAAAAAAAAAATTTTCTTTAAAACTTCCAGGGAAAAGAATACGCAGTAAACAGTATCAATGCGACAGCAGATGCTGCAAGCTAACCACAATACTCTGGAGTGGCTGTACAGTGGGTATGTGCAGTACAAATCAAAGCCACGTGTGTTGTATCACAACTACTGTATAATGTACTTGTTTGCCCAGCTAAGAAAACGCATGCATTCCCATGCCTTGGGTAACGGAGATCTACTCTGGAGAAATCCAGGGGCTATGTGCAAATGACCTTGGCTTTTGGCAGTAAGAAACGCAGCCAGGCTCTGCTTTAGTTCAGCTTTTACAGCAAAGTCTCGAGTGATTAAAAGCTTCCACAAGCATCCGTAAATAACGGGGTGTAGGATTACGTTTGGGCATTGGGCACTTTGATTATTCAGATTTGTTTCATCTCATCGCTGACAGTTTTGGGGTTTTTTTCCCCCCTTGTCCTGCTCCCTTGCCAGCAAAGAGATGCACGGGGATGACTACTGCCAAAGTCAGCTGTTCATTTATACTGGGAAATCGGGTCATTTAAAAAAGCACATTTATTGGGTTCTGCTTGCAGAAGAGGTCCCTCAATGAGAGGGAACTTCCTAATAAAGGGATTAAACTACAACATAAAAATGGACTTTTACATCCTATAGATCATCTGATCGTTTCTCATTTTGTTACACTCTCAAATTCAACACCTTCCTTTAATAACAGTCTAATAATGAATGAAAAGTCTGTTCACAAATATGATCAAGGAGCTGCTGGCATACAGTGTTTATGTACAGCAACAGGTACAACTTGACAACTTGTGCTTTAAAAAAGCAAACAAAACCAATGTTTGGAACTATTCTGAGTTTAGATTGAGTTATTTGAAGCGTTCTTTCCTCAGCTGTTTCTGACCACTGTGCATTATTTTGTACCTCATCCAGCCTAGTACACTATTATACAAGAACAGCATTCAGCTCTTGAGTACAGGAGAAATTAAAATTTCAATTGAGTTATCAAAGCACTAAAACCTTCCAAATTAGACTTCTACAGAGAGCTTAATTAAGAGCTTATTTAACATAATCAGCTGTGTACAACTTTTTTTTCCTAAATCAAATGCCAAACTTCAGTGTCCCTGTACTAGACTACCAAGAACCAACGCCAGTTTGCTTTGCAAAGAGTCTAACCTTGCCTTTGAAGGGTCTAGTATACATTCTACAATGCAAAATCTGCATAAACACTAAGATTCATTTCTTGTCACCTGTTTACAGGAACAAAATATCAGTAGCAGGGCAATCACTCTGCTCTAAGTATATGTTAAGAATGTACAGATAATTACTTTCTCACACAAGCATTCTCCCAGCACAAGCATTAGTCTCTATTAAGACCTATGTGGGAAATGAGGCAAACCAAGGAATGAATCCAGGTAGTGAGGCAACACAATTAACTTAGATACTAATAATTCCTGTCTCTCTTGCATGTGAAATCCCTGCTGTACCCCTAATGGGGAAAAAAAAAAAATTAAACCAAACCAAAACAACCCAAAATGCTTGTCCAAGCAAAGCAAAAGAGCCAATCTCTCTCCCCGATCTGCTACGGGCCTTCTTTTCTGACAGCACAGGTAAGTCAGGCCAAAACCTAAATGGGCATCACTGCTATGAACACACACAGGGAAGTCACTCTATCTCACTGTTAGAAAATAAGCCCTTCCATAGCCCAAAGGCACCTGATTTACAACTAACAACATGAATACATACTTGTTTGTAAAGGGTCAAGGGCTGAAACTTCAACAAAGAAAGCCACAGCCAGGTGTTCCCACCTGCAGCTTCTTCTCTCCCTGTCAGGGCACTGGAGGGCATTAGTTTCATGGCAAAAACCACACAGTCACTGTTAAAACCGTAAGACAAAGCTGGCATGCTGTTAAACCCCCAAATAATTCTTTTGCCTGTCCTTCTACAGGTTAAAAAAATCAACTAAAAAACCCTGGCCTCAGTTCAGAACCAACTTTCCACCTGAAGTGTATGGTCACCCTAGAGAACTGCTCTATCACGGGACCTCCTGCTGCAGACAAAAGTCTAGAGATACATTTGTTCTTAAATATGCCAAGAAGTTGGCAGGAATATGTCAGGCTTATGTAATTTCACTGGACAAACAGGCAAATGTGTGTAAGCAGCTTATCCCAACCCCCTCCAGCAGAGCACAACCAAGTTTTTAAAACTGCAATTTTAAAATTAAAAAGTTAAAGGTAAATACACAATCAATTTATGTAGTATATATTCACCCTCAGATCATGCTGAAGATGTTCTGTGGAGTTCTGGTGCACAGAGGGCTCTTTCCCTGAGGGCAAATAAGGACTTCTCAAACCTTTATATTTTCTCTATTTTTGTAACAAAATAGCAATTTAAAATTTAAAAATCTTTTAAAAAAATTACATCACCTTCAACATGGAAGATCTCACTGTTTAAATATCCATGAAAGAGACATACTTGTTTGCATATCTGTTTTGGAATTACATTGTACAGCAAATAATAGTATCTCAGAAGCATTTCAAAAGTAATATAAATCCGTATTTACAGAATGGTCTTGGTATAAAATATACAACAATCATATTTATGTCTAACATTCTAAGTTAAAGTTAACATCAATAGGAAATAAGTTAAGGTGGCAAAGGTGGTCTGGTTCTTGTATCCATTCACTTCACGTTGCGAGTGAGACGAAGCGTCAGTCTAAACCCTACGATGAGGTGGCACTGGCTGGAGAAGGTACAGCAACAGCCAAAGGAAACTAAGAAAAGACTACTGGACTGCTTTTCTACATACATTCCTTGACACTGGAGTACTAAAGAGATGTGTAAGATCTTCCATACTGACACCAGAATATCAAAACTAACCCTCGGATTTGCAGGTATATTTACAACATAATCATTTCATGGACAGGTTCATTAGGAGAGATATCAAACACCAATATTTACTTAGTCTAATCAGTAACCCTCAGGGAAATGCCAACCCCCACCCCCCAGAAGCGTGCACAAAACAGTTATCAAAATCTTACCCGACCACATAGCTGTGATTTTGTAAAATAACAACTCAGACGACCAGTAACATGATCCTCTTTAAGCATTTTGCTAGCAGGAAAAGCCCTTACATGCAGTACACCTGGTGAAAGATCAGCTTGGCTTAAAATATTCCAGTACAATTTTCAGAGTAAACAACTTCACAGAAGTTAATAAAAACATAAAAAAATGTAAAACTTGTCACAAAGAAAAGTAAGAGGACAAACGAGAAGACAGTAACCATCAGGAGGGAGAGTCCTGCTTAAAAAAAAAAAAAAAATTGGATTTTTAAGCTTCTCAAAAAAAATATGCCCAGGGCTCTAGTTCATGTGTATTTATGAAATCCAATTTTCAGTTGACATGTCTAACATGATTCTCAGTCACCTCTTAACAGGGCATAAATTCATAGTTTTCAGTACTCTGAAGGTCAGATAATGCTATCTTATTGTATTTTCAAGGTCTTTGAAAATAAGTTGCCACTGAATAAGCAAAAATTAAACCTGAATACAAAATTATGATTAACAACATTTAACAAAGGTAATTACAACCGCCTTAAATTCCCAATATTTAGTTTAAATTAAAAACAAAACAGTACAAAAAACAGCAATACCATCTTGTTAGTCAGTGCAAACACTAGATACAGGGTTTTCAAAGGAAAGCCAAGAGCACCTGATACTTTTTGCCAAGTCATCTGGATCCTATAATCTCCAAGTTGAGAACTATTAATGAAAAAAAGAAAAAAAAATATGAAAAAACCCAAAATTGCTGTTACATTAGTGCATAACCTCTCAAAATCGTTGCAAATTGTTTCACGTATAGCTTGGGGAAATCAACACCTACTACACTAGCTGGAGGACTTAGGCACTTGGTTTACTTCTGATAACTTTACTTGGACAAGTAGCCTGTGTACGTGTATCTACAGCACTAAAGCAGAAATTGGGGGGAGGAATGGAAACCAAAACCTGCAGCAAAGCACTGGCACCACAGACCTGCAAATGACAGTGCAAAGCTAACGGTGTGTTAACCCTGTAAAAGCCTCAAGTCCAAATCTCCACCTCTCAGCCTTCAAACAATGCTCCATGCAAAGTTCCACAACTAAGGAAAAAGCAGCTGCAACAAGACACAAGTTCTTCTCTCGTGAAACAAAACAGAGACAAATAAGTTAGTCTTCCTTTCACTAGATGTATCATCGTAGGATCCTGCTAGTTTAAATAACTGAGTTGTTAGTTTTCTACAGAAGCCATTTTCAACAAGAATGGCTCAGATACCGCACCGGATTGCTACAAACTCATAAAAAGCTGCTTTAAGCTTAAGTAAAACAATGTCCAAATTCCATTCATTTGTGGAAAGTGAACGCCTTACCCTAGTAAAGTAAGTTTTTTTTTTTCTTCAGAATGCTAATGCGAGAGGGGCTTGAAGTATCAAAGAGTCCACAGGAAATGCATGACCCCAATATTATTTTTTTTAAAAAAAATATACATTATATAATATATATTATATATATAAAAAGCTAGTGTAAATGCTTCCATGGTGTGGTCACAAGCTGGAAAGATGAATGCCTTTCAGCTGTTAACCATCCTGCCATTTGCAACAGGCTTTAAAAAGTCATTTTTATCCTCAGACATAATGTGAGCAGTTTTCAAAATGAGGCTGCCAACACTGACTGATGTGCTGATGGGCAGGCAGCTTGCATTGCTAACAGATGTTGTGATCGGCTGACTGAAGCAAGAAGTTACGGGCAGGATTGTTTTCTGCTCCTCCCTGAGGAGAAAAATAAGTTACACAAATATTAAACAAGTACATGCACAAGTATCCGGAACTGAATTGTGTGCATTAAATAAATACTGACATCGACTCGTTTTTAGCAACAGGCTAAAGATCTTACTATGGAACGGTACGCTCGAGGTGTTAATGTAGTCTGCCTCAGCTTCAAAGGCTGCTTTACCCTTTAGAGACTACAGAACATAGAAACCTAAAAGAGTGTGTTTTAAAATCTACCTCTCCATGGAGATTTGTGCAAACAGTCCGACATTTAACCTTTTTGAAGTTTTTCTTAATTTCTGTTAACTATAAAAATATTTTGCATTTTTTGCTTACTGAATGTGAAAGGTATTTTGAACAGCTGTGACACGTTTCAGTGTGTACAATTACAACGATGCATACAAACAATGGTACCAGCCTGTGACTCTCAGGTTTGTGACCTAATTCTATTTCTGAACAGGTTCTTCTCACTTCACCAAGCATACACAATGCAGATGTCTAATCCAAGTCTGAGCAGGTATGTAGTTCATCCTTAAACAATCATGCTTCCACTATTCTGCTGCTGCTGTTTGTCTAATACTGGCAGACACTGCTGTTTTGTCTAACACTCACAGAATCACAAGGTCTTCACCTAAACTTTGTCTCTTCTGTTCCATAGATTCTTTCTGGTGCTGCTTGAGCAGGTGCCCGTTCTCTACAGTTGTTCCATTGAGCAGCTGATCATCTTGGGAGCTAATCCCCAGCTGTATGTCCAGAATCTCCTACAAGAGAAAAGGAGGAACGCCCATCAATTCTGTCCCCATCAGCTTTACATTTTCCTATTATGTTCCACTACATTAAGCTGATGGAAATGGGAGTCTGGCCATAAAACTCCTTATTTTTATGTCATACTATTGGAATGCCTACCACATTTCACTAAAAGGAAAAGCCAGTTATTCCAAGATGGCTGTGAATGACAAGAGTAGTACAAACTGTGAGCTCATTTTAAATTCAGTAATATTAACTACCAGGTATCTGAGTGAGAAGTACAAGACCCCGAGTGTTAAAAATAAGGCAAATGTTTCATGTCACTACAAAGACTAAAACCAAAAGGCTTTGCTTTCAACAGAAAGACTAATGAAAGGACCCAGTGACACAGATTTTTGTACTCACTTCTATTTGTTCACCTTGCCCATCAGGTTCGTCTGTATCAAGGGCTGACAGCTCCAATTCAATGTCTCGATCTGGCTTTGTGTCTGCACAGTCTTCAGTATAATCAGACTAAAACAAGAATTAATACATTCTGTAAATATCGAGTTGGCTTTTCACCTGCTTCACACAACACTGGAGCATTACAGTGAAAAAAGAAGATGCGTTTCCAGGACACAACATTTCTACAATACAAACAAACTAGTTAGACACAACAGAGCTTCAGGCACAGACAACACAGAGATAAAATGAACACTGAAGTAGAAATTTCAGTAGAGTCCATTGGCAAAATGTTTAGATCTATAATACACACAAATAGAAAAAAACCTAATAATTGCATGAAAATTATTATCTTATTCTTCCCATTTTGTAAATGGAAGCAGAAGCACAGCAGGTGCACCTGCCCAATCTCAGGTAAATACCTGAGTGCAACAACAGTGACTTAACTTGCACAGAACATGCTATAAATATTTAGGAGTGTTAAAACTAAATCTTAACTCTTAGTTAAAATTCAGGCACTTCTGTATATACAAAACCCCTCAAAGATTTGTTCGTCCCAATTACCCCTTTCTTTACCTCACCATTCCTCAAATCAATTTCCTTGCTTAAAAGATTTAAGGTAAGACGACTGCCTTCATCTAGAGAATTCCACTTCTGCTGCATGGCCAGGGCATTGGCCTCTCTCTGAAGTAATAAGGAATTGCTTTTGGCCTGTGGAAAGAAAGGGATCAGTTACCAGCCACTACACTGAAACCAGGGGTTGTCAAATGGCAAAACAAACCAGCTGACACAAGCACAGTTCCCCTGCTAGATGGGTAACGTGTGTCCTTAATGCACTGCATTTATTTTGTTCTGCATCTGCAGACATGTATCAGGGCCACCACCTTCTCCCCAGAATGGCCTTACTGATGTCAGTGGAACAGCTCACATTAGCAGTCCCAAAGCAGCACACTAAGCATTGCAGGACTAGCTTCTAGTTTAACCCCAATTGATAATTTTGTCATTTGTACTATTTTCTATAGGCTACGACTAAGAAAACTTATTTAAAACCACTTTACTAAACAATTTTTTTTTAAAATTAAAAACCCTCATCTTGTCTTACCTGCTGCAATTCAATACTCAGTAGATCTCCAGTGCTGGAATGCTTTCTGTGACCAGACAAATCTGTAACTATGAACCTGTCCCTTTAAGAGAAAGAAGGCAAAACTAGGAATTAAAAACAAGTCCTCTAAACCAAGGCCCCATAAACTTCATTAGTCCATCACTGTTAGATTTTTGGGCAGAAACTGTGTGACTAAGACAATGTGCTCTTCATCTTCACTGGGGCTCCCAACACCTCAAGGCACTGTATGAAGCAAACATCCTTATTTTATATATGGGTAAGATGTGGCAAGAAAACTACTCAGATTTTGACATGACAGCTTGGCAGCACCTGACTCCAATACTTTTATTAGGCCTCTCAAGGGATAATAAAGCACAATTACTAGCAATGTAACTGCATTAAGTATTGAAGACTACACAACTTTTAACCTAGTTTTTCCAAGGCTTTATGCTGGTTAGGTAAAAGGTCTTTTACTTTAAAATTAAGAAGGCCTATTAATAGACATTCTGATTCCCCACACACACACACTGAGGATTTTGAAGAACTGCAAGCTACAGAAAATGCTTTTAAGAGAACACAGAGAGGAGTTTGTACCGTTCTGCATAACGTGCTGATGAAGCAGAATCCGAGCCATAGGCACTCCATCTTGAGTCAACAGCATTGACATAAGGGACATAATCTGTAAAAAAATCAGGATACCATTCACTATCTTCTCTGTTCCTAAGTGGGGTATACAGGTATTTTAGCTCTCTGCATCTTCATAGCTGCAGTAAGCACGAGGAGGATGAAATGCTCACGATGTACATGAACAATGAATTGTTGTCACAAAGCCTGCACTGGTACCTGACACACTGATGGGCTTAGTAGCACTTCCTTGGGAAGCAGTGGCCTGGATGGGATCTGTCGTGTGGTAACCTGTGCGGGATGACCTGGAGATCGCACCCCACTTGGAGATGATGGGTCCGTCGCTGAACGGGATTATCGGATCCTCCTCCTTCGCCCTTCTCTGCGTCTCAAACAAGTGCACTCTCCTTTTAACATCCCCACTGTCCAAATCCTACACATTCAGGAGACAGGAGAAATATGGACTCACTGAGGTTATTCAGGTTCTTCAGTCAGCCAACAACTTTCCAATTATTGTCGCCTATTTACAAAACTGGGAAAACATATTCCAAACGGGCAAAAACTACTTTAAAATACTAATAATGGATGCTACCAACTTAAAAACAAAACAAAAAAGGCTGGTTTAACCAAAGAGAAGACACTTCAGCATGTAAGGATCATCACACTAAGGAGAGAACATGCAGAAAGCCCCTACCATCAACACGGCATTGGAATTGGCAATCACATCCTTGGGCTCTGAGTCGATAGCATTTATACAAGAGCCAATAGTGCCACAAGACCACGGTGAATAGTGAGAGAGATGGTCTTCCTCAAATTTAGTTCCACTCAAATCACTGACACTCTCTGAGAACTACAGAAAAGGGAATAAATAAGCAATGAATAACAGAAACAGGGAATTCAGTTTTAAAATGAGAAGAGACATTTACTGCTATTTAATTAAATTATCTCAAAAGTCAATCAAGGAGTTCTAGCCACATTCAAGACTTGATTTGGGGGCAACATAAGCTGTTTTGTCAAATTTTAAACCAGTGCCTCTGGCAGCTGTCAGAGGGCAAGCTTTGCCACACAAATAACTGCCTGGCCTGCCAAGATGAGAGACTGAGATCAGTGCCACTGTGTTAGTGGCAGGTTTCTTTAGGCAAATACCCACAGTAATTAACTGAGAGGAAGCCATGCATTTTCCTTTAATGTGTTAGCAACTGGCAGATAGAAATGAGACTGGGAACCCTCCAACCTGAATGAAAAGGACTAAACCCTGATCCATCTTGAATGCACCCATAAGGGACTTCAGGTACCCCTACTTTACAGGGTATTTTCTGAATAATCAGTCTTAATACCTCAAATATCATCAATGAAACTGGCAAACCACAGCTAAGACTGCCTGGCACAGTGGTTCTCAAACTAGTTCTTGGATGCATCTAACTTACACAGATAGAAAAAATATCACAAGTTTGCTTTTTTCCCTTCAAAAGCACACTACTGCTATTTCTTGAGTTCCCATTCTTTTCAGGACTTATCCCATAAGTACACAATGTTCTACACAATCTACACAAGTGGCCTTTTGCCACTTGTAAGGGATATGCATTTTCTGGGACTTGACAAGCACTTGCAGCTTGATTCAGGCTACTCATCAAGTCACAAAGCCATTTGGAGTATGAAAGGCAATGTTCTTTTTAATGGAAAGCAACTGTTGTTCCCTACACAAAAACCTGGAGGTTCACAAAGCTAGTTCAATAAAATTACATTTCCTTTAGTGAGGCTGAATTGAGTCACTTTACTTCTTGACCTTTTTACTGCAGTCATGTTTAGCATCACCTTAACATCAAATTGAATGGATCATTATTAGATATTACTTTCCTTTTGCTAGAAGATCAGTTTCATTTTATGAACAGAGAGCAGGTGGAAAATCTTTACTAGAAATATTAAATGGCACCTCTCAGAAACAGGAAGGGAAAATAAAGAAGTTCTTTGGCTTCCCACCTCTGTGCTGAAATCTACACTGAAGAGAGGAGAAGGTGGTGTTGGAGATGGTGTTGCCATGGGAAGGGTTGACGATACCAGGGGGGTTTTCTGTGTGTGGTACTGTGCCCACTGCTCCGGCTTCCGCCTCAGCTGCTCATCATAACCAGTCTTCAAGTGACCACAAGGCTCCTGGCAAGAACAAACACGGGACTGTATGTCCTATCACACTCTAAGCAGAAGACAAATACTTGCAAGGGACACGCTTGGACCCCCAGATTTCCTTGGGTCTGTAACCCTCCACTGGCATCACTTGGAGAATTTCACAAGAATCTGCAAGAGAGCCCAGCCCGTGTGTGGCAACTCAAATCTTCAATATGCAATTAATTCAGGCAACATGCATGGGAATTAAAGAGGCAGAGGGGCTCTGGTCCTAATGCAGATTAGAGTGGTCAGTTTTACAAGCCCATTTTATTAAGGTTAAAAACAAAACAAGAACTTTGTCCGGGTCACATGTCTTGATCACCGTGACCCCAAATAAACGGGTCTATGCTAATTATTTACCAGCTTCTCAGTAATGACCTTCAGAGCCAAGACAATACACACCCTTCCTTCCTGGCTCTCACTTACCCTTGGTAAAGGCACAGTCCTCTGCTCGTTTGGAGGTTGACAAGCCACAGAGTAATACCCATCCAGAGAGTTGTACCTCTCCCTTAATGATGTCTGATAGACAGACGAGTGCATCACATCCATGGGAGGTAAGGAATTGCTCCTAATAATATCATCTCGTGGGTACATCTGTGGGCGCCAGATGCGCCTGCTGTCATAAACTGGAGCGTACATTCCAGAGGGGACAGGAGGAACTGGTCCATACGGCTGCGGAGGAGGAGGTTGGTAAGGAGAATTCAGTCGATCTCGAGGGGGAAATGTACTGTAATGATCGGCATATGGCACGGAAGCAGGTGGGAGGGAGGACTCTGGAACGTTATTGGACCTCACAAAGCGAGGAACACAGGGAGCCACACCAGCTGGTACTGTTGGAGGTGGTGGATAATACCCTTAAAAATTGGAAAAAGGCACATTTAATGCAACCACGAACGACCCAAAGTTTTTACACCTTCTAAAACTGTAAACAGTGTTGATGAGCACCTTTAGAGAACGAGGAGTCACACTTTGCAAACCTGTTACTGACCCTACCACGTTTCTGTGAAACACAATTTCATGTATGACAACCACATTTGCAGATGCCCCTTCACCACCTGGACCCAGTTTGGAAGGTGGAGTTTATCTGCCATTATATATTGTGGAATAACTATGTCACTGAAAAGACAGGATCTTAAACACCTATTTATAAAGGGAGTTAAAATAGTTCTCTCTAAAATAAAAAGCTATATTGCTAAAAAAAACTAATTCCAAATTCCAAATGTAAATAACCATTTCACACTTGACTTTCTTCTTCCTTTTGAGAGGACTGAACATCTCTGCCTTTTGAGAGCTTGTGAATGACTTGATGCTGTAACACTTAATTTGCTTGAATACAAACATGCACACTGTAATCTAAAAAGATAACTGGAACCTTTCAAATACATTTGAGCAAGCACAAAGTAGAAGCAATCTATGCCTCTGGCTTTGAACCCTGCCTGTGGATACCCTCATGGATAGACCACGAGGTGAGCAAATCTAAATAAAAGCAGTTAAACACTAACAAAGGAAAAAGCAGATGAAACACCTTGAGGTTCAAGTTGTTCTGGATGCTGAGGTACAAGTTGCATAACATACAGCACACAAACAACCACCAACACTGGGAGCAAACTGCAGATCCCTCACATACCCAGCAACGAGCAAGATTAGTATTCCATTAAGTGAAGATTCAGATATTTAATAAACTAAAAAAAAATTGAAAAATAAATTGACAAAACCGAGATAAAAGTTATTTCTCACCACTCAGGCTTTTCCACAGAAAAATTCAGAGCTGATTTTGACTCAGTGCTCATCTCACTCACCTGTCTGTGGGTACTGTGGAACTTCATATGACAGCTGAGTCCTGGGATCTTGGAAATATTGAACATTATCAGAATGTGGAGGGTAGACAGGAACTCTGGGAACAAACGGGCTGGATTTTGGAGGCACAGAATTCACTTCTGTTCCAATATTAGGAGGACCAGCTGAGGTAGCTGCTGCCTGGCTTACAGGAGTCTTGGGTGGAGAACCGATTTTACTGAAAAGGATTACCAAGAAATCATTAAGCAGATCTTCACTTATTTCTGTCAGCCATCTCTTTGTGCACACTCCCATGTAACATGCAAATCTGGGCCCTGTCACTTCCTCTGGAAATTTGTTTTTCATACCCCAAACCGATGGTGCATCTTAGACTTTCTCCTAAGAAAACTCAACAGTGGATATAAAAGTTTTGGTGTGCACCCAGAAGTTTACATACCCTTCTAAGTGTATTCTGGTAAAGACAAAGGCTTTGAAAAGCTGTTTAGAGACTCAGTGCTTCCTGCAGAAGTATTTGACTGGTTTTAAGTGAATCCTCCAAAACTAGAAGGTTTCCAGGAACACAGTGCACCCTTCTTGGTGTCAGGAAATGTCTAATTTTAAGTGTTTTATTTGTATGTAATAACCCAGTAGTAACTAGGGATACCATGCTGAGAACAACTGAATAAGAGATAAAGGGAGAGATTTGCCATTTTGTCCATATTGCACAGGAGTGCTCAACAGCTGAAACAACTGATGCTGGCTGTGACCACCTGAACCCACAGAATATCTGCACTGCAGTGCAAGATCTTACACAACTCTGCAGCCAGGGAGCACCAGCAAGGACTGCAAGCCAGGACCAGAATTCAGAATCTGCTGTCTGCCATCCACAGACTCCATGATAATCTGAACACAAAGGGGTGTGTTTAATCATCTTGATGAAAAAAAAGGCACCTACTTTTCAGGGAGTGATTCAGTAGGGGACCCAGAAGTGTTCTGGCCATTGGCTCCAGTCTTCCCTCCCTTCTTGGTGTTCTCCAGAGCCCTCAGGGAGGTGTCTGCACAGCGAGGGATCAGTTGGGGAACCCCACTTTCCAGATTAGCTATTCCATTAGTACTTGGCACCATCTTCCCTGTTGCTTCTGGGCTTCCTATGACAGAGATGACGTTCCCCGTTGAGGTTGAGACGGTGCTATTTACGCCAACTTTGTTGAGAAGGGGGAATGTTCTCACTGTTGCACTGATTTTTTTGTTCCTCAAGCGGTATCTGTAAACAAACACGTGTGCAAACACACAAAAGAGATGATTTAAAGTGCTCATTGTGAACTGTAACATATTTGTAAAACTAGCAGAAGGAAGGGACTGAGAAGAAAACGATACCAAAAAAATAACAGACTTATTTTCAACAACTGTAACCCCAAATCATCTCTCTCCTCAGAAGATCCATTCTGCAGTTCTTTGAAAATGCATTTGGGTGAAGATAGCTCTAAGAATGCAGATGTTGCACACTGTTCAATAACTAGTTCATGCCTTAATCAATTAAAATGTAATTAACACTCTCTCTCGTAGGTGATATAGCCAATCCATGAGAGACACACAGCCTAGATTCAGTTTCAGGAAAGGAAATTTTACTTCACACGGGATAAAATAAAAAATAAAACTGGAATTAGTTTCTATTCCTAATTCCATACAAAGAATTGTCACGTTAGGTATTCACAAATCCTTCCAAATGAAGGAATGTATAGAAGAGACTGTTTTCAAATTCTGTGGAGATTGCTTGGATTCAAATTAAAAAAAAGAAAAAGGAAAAAGTCTCCCACACTCACTTTTCAAGCTCTTCCTGAGAATGAGCAAATGTACAGTTTGTTCCTCTTGGACACCCCCCTTGCTGTCGAAGGTCTCGGCACATACTTGTTTTGTATTTGCTATTTGGTTGTGGCTTTAAAGAAAAAAAACAAACCATAAGACACTCCTCTTACAATCTATCAGACATTCACATAAAAATAGGCTTAAAATACAGAAAATCTATCTCACTACAGCCAGCTCTCCTGCATTCCATATTCACAAATGCTAGGTTCTCAAAATCCCAAAGCAGTAAATAACAGCATCATCAATTATGCCACAGAAAAGGTCATAAATATTTCCAATCAACAGTAATTTTTTTAAAGTTGCACCTTTCAGTAAATGTGCTTTAAAACATATAATGCAATGATCCAATATAGTTACCTGTGGAGTTTCATGGCCTTTTCTGCTGTAATTCTGAATGAAATCCACCAGCCCATGGACCACAGTCTTGACAGCGACCATCGCATTTTCCAGCTGCTCCCATGTTGGAGAGGCTGCATCTGAAATTATTAAAAGCAGGGCTGTCACTCTGTCAATAATTCCAGTAGTATCACAAATAAGAGGCAACTCTCCTACTGCTTCACAACACCAAGTCCTAGGACAGAACTCAGAGAGCCCTGAAGAAGAGTTTGTTACGGTAATTAATGGGAATTTTGAAACCAGGAATGGAGGTTATCGTCTTAATACTTTATTTTGCTAGATAATGAAAAATACCACAAGGAGAGTTTAAGAAGCTGAATCTGCATACCTGGATTTGGATCTATGTTTGCCAGGAGCTCTAAATGAGGCCTCAGCCTGTTTAAGTTTGCAGGATCCCCCGTGCGCTGCAAGACAATTGTCAATTCTTGTACACTCTTTGCAAAAGATTCTGGAGATTGGAGCTGAAAATAAAGGGAGCATTAGTGTGCTGCAGCTTACAGCTGTGAACTATTAATCTTGAAAAGATATTCACAACTCTGGTTCCTAACTGCAATACACAGTGTCTTCAGATGGCATATAGAGAGGATCAGTGGAGAGAAATTTCATTTCTCAACTCAGAATCTGCCCTATGCAGCTTCATCATAAGACACCAAAAAGGGAATTAAAGGACTTGATAGGAAGAATATGCTACAGTAGGGAAAACTTCAATCCAGTTTTAATTAATATCTGATATGACTAAGGACAAAAAGTTAATTCAAGGAATTGATTTTTATTATAACATTTAATAGTCAAATCTAATCCTACAAAGACACTAAAATCGCCCCTTAGACAAACCTTGTCAATAATGGATTGCATGTGTGATTTATGTGCCAAGTCTCCATAAAGGAGGGAAGACCATTGTTCTGGTGATATTCGCAGTCCTGCTTCCATGGCAATGTGAACGATCTGGGCATCGTGTTCCCTCCTCAGCGCCTCGTAACTCCGGAACTCCTCCTTCAGTTGCATCAGAGAAGAATCTTCATCCCTTTTAGTGACCTAATAAGTAGTAACAGTTAAAGATCCCTCCTTTAACAATTGACTTTTCACTCTACACTATTTAAATGTGCAGAAAGTGAATTTACAGAACATTTCACAGGTGACAGACACTAATCCTAGGCTGGGTTCTCTGGAGCTGCACTAGTTCACAGTGACAAACCCCAAATCCTGGTGTTTTACCTTAAAGCATGATGCTCTATACAGTAGCTGCACAACGTGACCAATGCTCGTTTTGGAGGCCTGAGGAAATCTTGGTTCCAGCCTTTGCACAACAAAAAGGACCAGAACTTTTCTTGAGAGTGCAGAGCCATCTTCCAGTGCCAGTAAGACAAGTTTCAGTGCCTCCTCTTGCATAGCTTTAACACACAAAAAGGAGAGACAGTTAAATATATTCCAGAAAACAGCAACACTATCATATATGAACAGTTTAGCAGGAGCAACTGAATCATCTTGAACGTAATCCTTTATTACTTTTTATTTCACTAATCATAAGAAAAAAAGCTTTGTAAACTTTTAAAGAATGTTGTTAGTTTAGAAGAAGTATTTAGAACACTCTAAGCACAGCAACTTAAAGCTAAGACTAATTTTCAGTAATGCAGCTTTTATACTTTTCTTCTCTGTGCAATCTTGCAGCCTTTGCCACTCATCAATGCTACACCATGAAACTGTATAAACTAAACATGGGAAAAGCACTGGAATGCTATCATCAGTTACTGGAATCAATATTTGTATGGTTTTTTCCCTCCTCCTTTCCTCCTGACAGAAAATTGGAAACAGAGGTAATTACATCTTCAACTGAAGAAATTTCAAAAAAAACATTTTGTTAAATAAAGGTACAGCTAAGTACAGTCTGTTGCAGATCTACAGGTACCTTACCTGGTCCTAGAAACTGGCACCCTCGTGCCCTGACAGCAGCCCAGAGATTGGCAGAAAGCTGCTGAGGATTTTGGTGCTGCAGGATGAGTTCTGTGACAGTTCTCTCCCCCAGGGACCGAGCTGCCCTCATGGCTCTGACCCGACCCTCCTCCTCCACCAGCTGACAGTTCACCAGTGTCACAAGTTTCCTCTGCATTGGACGGCTCAGTGCACTCTGGTTCAAGCTTGCAACACCTTCAGAAAAAGGGAGAAAAGGCCAACTATTGTTTCTGATCAAACTCATCTCAATAATACAAACAAAAATGTCTGACAGTGGATTTCTTTCTCTAGGACTTGGATACTAGTCACAGGCACCTTCCCTTCTCTTGGGCAACTCTGTGTAACTCATTATCAAAAAGAATTTTAATTAAAATCTTAAACTGACATCAAAGCCACCCTGTGGGGAAAGTTCAGCTTTAGTACAAAGTTAGCCCCAAGGCAATATTATTAAATAAAATAGAGTATTTTGTAAACTTAAAATAAAAAAACCACAAACAAGTGTCACAAGTGTGAATGAGCTTTCAAAGTCATAAGGGAAATTTTATTACAAAAATAAGAGGATTATCTCACTGACACTCACAATCAGTGCTGAAAACACAATGCTATTAAAAGTAAGGTACATCAAAATTCCACTGTCAGGAGAGACTCACCTTTTCCTCCACTCAATGGCTTTAAGTAGAGTGCCAAATCCTCAACACATTTCTTTGCTACTTCATAATGTTTGTTCTCTCCTACATTGCTCAACTTTACTGTCTGATGATCAGGTACCTAAAAAACATGCAAAGGGGAGGAGGGGGGAGAAGAATTACATCCAGCTCTGTGATGTGCCTGCTAATTACATAACACTGCAGGTGAGCACTGCCCCGGAGCAGGGACACAGCTCCCAGCCCAGGCACCCACCAGCAACTAAAAACACTCAACACCAGGATCAGGGGGATCAAAGACATGTTTTGTTAGTGCTCAACACGTTAGAAACAGAAATAGGACAGAAAACAACGAGGTTTAATGAAAAGGCACTCAAAAGATGAACAACACAAGGTCTGAGAGGATGATCAGTGTACCAGATCAGCGTGAGTTACTACAGACACACAAGGGAAGTCACAAGGCAAAAATCAACTGGCGTGAAAATAATAAAGCAAAGTTAAAAAAACAATTTAAGCATCGTTTGGGCACGCTGAAATCTTCTGAGAGAAGAACCAGGAAGCCCAATTTGGTGGAAAAAACTCAAACTAGAGTAACAAGGTCAGACAAGGAAAATAGAGAGAGTATTAGTCATAATACATTAATTGTTTGGAAGGCATTGCAAGAAGTTAGGAGACCAAGAAAATAAATACTGCAAGATCAAGGCAGCGATCTGACACAAAAAATGAAAGGAACACGTGAACTTGAGAAACAAAACCACTTTGACACAGTGTTATTACCAATAGCTGTGTCAAGGCATGTGATAGGGCATTAAAAAGCAGAGTAAAAAGCATCTTCTTACTGCATCACCGAGGTGCTGGAGTGAGAGCAACATGAAAAAGCATATGAATCAGCACAAGGGGAACAGACTTATTTAGTCTCCAAAAAGCGCAGTACTGATTATATAATCACTGTTTTGCCACTGCTACGAGACAGCACAGGGAACATTCCTGGCCTGATTAGCCAGTGTCTGCAAACGCCACTGAAAAGCCCCATCATCAGGCATATTTTAAAAAAAATTACACACACACACTGCTGGAACCTGGTTAAACAGCCACTTTCCAACATGTGACACGTAGAAAGGACATTTCTTGCAGGACTAAGAGTGCAATCTGCAGGTTCACTCTTCTTATGACAAGTGGGACACAAAACTGTCTGTTTCCCAACGGGGATTTTCCTCCAGCCACAGTTCAAGAGCCCTTTTAAATCAGAATTCAGGTTACAACTAGAACCTGTTTTCATTTTATGAGAAGATTGTCCTGAAAACGGTGTGGTTGCTTTTAGAGCACGTATGGCCTTCTAAATATCTACAACTAGAACCTGTTTTCATTTTATGAGAAGATTGCCCTGAAAACGGTGCGGTTGCTTTCAGAGCACGTATGGCCTTCTAAATATCGCAAAGTTAAGCCTTACCGATTTTTGGGCTAAAACGAGGGGGAACAGTAGACAACACCTATTGCAACTGGCACACGAATGGTAACAACACAAAGTGGCAACACAAAGAGCTGCTTAACCCCTACCTGGGCTCCAACCAGCTGGAGGAGTGCAAAGTTGACAGGAAGCACGTCGATGTCGGTGTTGATGGCGGTCTGGTCGAAAGGACATGCCTTGCGATGGAGCTTGTTCAGGCAGGTCTTACACACGGTGTGAGAGCAGCCTAAGCTGATGGGTTTGTGCACATTCTCATCAAACTCGTTGTAGCAGATTGGGCAGGACAGAAATTCTGTCCACTGAGCTGCCTGCACAGGCATTGTGGAAGCTGGACACTTGTTTAGCAGGCTAGCAGACCATTATTTCACTGTACTATGTTTTGGCAGCTGTAAGTGAATAACAGAGTATTTAAAACATGCTTTCTGGCAATTTAGAATGATTTTTAATTAAAAAAATAGCCCACAATTTCAATGTTACACAGAATAAAACCAAACCCTTATGCTGAAGTACTCAAAAACCCCAACTCTGTGTTAGTTTAACAATTGTACCAAAAAAGGCTCATGAACTGAATTAATGCAGACTACCACAAATTGAACCTATTCACAATAAATGGCATTAAAGTTTGGTTTTTGGGGGTTTTTTTTGGTGGAGTTAAAATCTTATTTTCATTTGAAGTAGGAACAACATCTTCCTTCTGCAGATCTTATCCAGACTTAATGAGACATCAAACTAAAACCAGCTTTGCTTTTTCTAAAACACATCTTCTCTTTCTGCAACAGACAAATAAATTAAGAATCATAAGGAAACACTAAAAGAATGAGAGATTAATTTTTAGTTTTATGATTCTCCTGTGTTACTTTCCCTTCTTCTCTCAAGAACCCATTGGAATACTCAAGGGCAGAGACTGCTGTACTCAATTTTGCTTTTCACATCCCTACCTCACACACAACTTCATGGGCATGAACCAGCAGTGAGAAAATCTTTGATGTGTGGAAAACCCAGGTACTTAGGACAAAACTTATGATAAGGCAAGCAATACCTTCAGTTGGCTTGCTACTCAGTCTCTTGAAAAATCTCTCTGTGCAATTGTGCCAAACAAATTCTTTATGTATTTCAAAGAAGATATGGATTTACAGAGATTGCTCTGAGACATGCCATCTTATATAACTCATGTTCTTGGAAAAGGTGCCAGGCCTAAGGAGTTCATTGAAACCCAGAGCTCCACCTCGGGGTGGCACAGCCCCACCCTGGGCCGCGATGTGCCACCATAGCGACTCTCTGGGCAACCTACAGACCAGTTAGGTCACTTCAAGACTAGGAACAAGCTTGTCCCAGCAGCTTGTTACAAATGCAAATAGAGAAATGTTTTAATTATGTGCTTAGCATTCTATTTTTTTCTCTGATGACAGAAAAAAGGTAATTGTTCTGAGGAAGCCAAGATCTCCCCTCCGTGTTTGAATTCGGGAACTCCTTATTGCAATTCCATTGTTGGCTGTGCTGTGGTTTAATTAATGCTAAAGTATCAGACCATTGAAATAATTACTAGAACACTAAATAGACTCTTATCTGTGGATGTATTTTATGTTAATTATGACCATCTGTTTAGAAATCCTATTTAGTACTACGAACATTCAGTGCCCTTTAAGTAACAGGATCCTTGTACAAGATGTCCTTATCTCAGCGAGCTTTTCAATATAACACAGCGATTTTCCCCCCAGACGAATTCCCATAGTAAGTGTAAAACACACCAAACTGAAAGTTGAACCTGTCCCTTCAAAACCAAACTGCTGAGGTTAAACTTTCAACACAAGCCAGAATATTCACAAGTATTGGACAAACCAGATTTTCATCCAGCTCCTAGGAAAGCACAACCAAAGCTCTTGCAGGGATGAACAAACACAGTCGTCTTTAGCATGCTATTGCTACATATATCTTTTAACCAAGGAAATTCAAAAGCAAAACAAGTAAAAGCAAAACCAAAGAGTGAGCCAACATGCCTAGCGAAATTTTTTGATTCCTCTATAAAGAATCCCACCATTTCCTTTAGCACATCTGCTTCCCAACCAAAACAGCACGATTAGAGAGGCACTGAACTGCAAAGCCCCGCAGAAAACACTTTCCTCAAAGCTCTGTGCAGCGTTACCATAAACATTAAGATGCCAACACTGCTGCTGACCTAGGACTGATATCGCTGTTTCTTCGCCCATCTGACTGCAGGACACAGGTAACAGCACAAACCAGAGCACTCTGGGAAGTGTGTGACTGTCATGACTCATGGGGAAAAGTTTAGGAAGAGGCTGGCACAGGGAGAGCTCAACTGCTGGTATGTCACTAACGAGCTGCTAATAAACAGGCTCTATGTCCACACTGCTCATTAATTATCTCAAACGCAGGGATCTCTCTCTCCGACAGTGCCCACGCTCTGTTTCCACAGGTACTTCAGAGACTTGCAAGAAAGCAGCACCTCTCTGTTTACAAGCATTTAAAATACAGTTGTTTTCCTGACCAGCATAGAAATGAACACAACAGATTCTCCAAGTGTGCACCACCAGGTTTTAAAGACCTGTCTCTGGGTGTTTAATCATCCCAAATGACAGATTCTACTAAGCATGTGTTGACCTTCAGATTTCTTGACAGGAAAAAAATCTAATTAAATCAGCAAACAGCTGGGAAAAGCTCTTGACTCCCCAAACTTCAAGCAGCCATAGAGGGAGGAATCTCCATACTCTGTTGAGCTGCCAGCTCTCCTGCCATTCTCACACCCCAGCGTGTTAGGAAAACAATCTCACATCTCCTAATTACTATGTCAACTTCTGCAAAAAGCATAAGCCAAATGTTTAATAGACTCTTGCTCCTTGTCAGAAACAATGTATTTCAGGGATGTCCTCTTGAAGAACAAATTGCTCCAGCGCTCTAAACTGAGCAAACATAAGGAGAGCAAGAAGAAGGTAAACTAGAAACCCCATGATTTTGTTTTTAACAGGCAGTACACTCTGTTAGAACAATTAACCTTGGTCTGTTCGCTCTGGCAGAAGTGCTCTCTATCTCTACACACACACAGGGCTTCTCTTCCCTGTCAAAGCAGAAGCACCCTGCAAAAAAAAAAATGCCAAAGAAATGGCTGATACAGAAACTGGTCAAACATAAAAGGCAAACAGTCTGAAAAGACACAGCAGTTGCTACTTCAAAGATCATTACACAGTGAAGTCACAGTAAGTTTTACAGTATTACTATCAGAAGCAATGCTTCAGATGACAGAGAAATGGACAAGCCTAAGTTCAGACATTATGTAATGGTAAAAACCAGTACAGCTGAGTAATTTTGTGTTTCTAATGCAGTAGTATTTTCCCATTGCAGAGTAACCATGATTTTCTCATTTTAGAACAGAATATGTGATGAAATCGGAAGGTGGGGTGGAAGGGAAGATAGGTGAAACCTCAAAACCTTCCTCAAACAGCTGTACCACTTACAGATGATGGAAGTTGTAAGATTATTTTACAATAACTTTCAGCTACTTAACCCCAAGGTATTCTCTACAACCAATCTAAGTCACGGTGCTTACTCAACCCCCTTTGGACATGATAAACATCGTTTAATTCTGATTTCCTGAAGATACCAAGCTTAGGTGATCAGGGTGTTCTGTCAGCCTGTTCCTCTCCTACACTGCTCAGTCAGGGCATTTGCCAAAATACGAGACAGGTAAGTTCCATCCCCTGTCAGGGAAGGGTTGGAGGCTTAACTGCCTTCCCACAGCTCCTCGTTAGCTCTGCTCAGGGCCCCTGTGGGCCACGGGCAAAGGGAACAGGAATAAGCAGAGCCTGGATACAAATGAGACATGGAATAACTCTGTCAGTGCTGAGCAAAGGGAAGTCTTCTCTACAGATGAAGGAAGATCTCGGAAAACTTGCAAAATTATAAGGCATTTTCACAACCAAGGTTCAATTGCAATCTCACTGTGGATTTAAGCCTAAATCTTAGAATTCAATTGATTTTTAATCACTAAATTAAAGAGTCCTTGATATTGGCTTGCTCTTAATGCTAGAGATCATGGTATTTCCTTTTCTTTTTTAAAGTGATCTCCACTACAGTTTTTCCTTTATGCAGATTAATGGTCTGTTTGCACTGCAAGGAGGCAGCCTTTTCAAGTTTTCCTTTCTAAGTTTTGTATTTCTGAAAGCATTCTGACTGGATCAAAACCTTAAATGTCCATGTAATCAAATTATCAGTGTGAAAGTATTGGCTGGAAGGGCTAGAATTTTTTATTAATTTCTCTTCAACAGCCATCATCTATAGATCTAAAAAGTAGCTTCATTAAAGGCTTAAGAAAGGGCCATCCCCATAACAGATCTGCATCGTTCAGCTATGACGGCCTGAAATTAAAATAAATCCTCTTTAAAGAGCAGACTTGCTTATTTCTACACTCCATAATATCTGTCACATGTAAATCTCTTTGTATCACGTGCAAATTCTATATATAATGTCTTTAATGACCATTAAATACAGTATTTCAACACCATGTTTTCACTGCACATTAATGCTACTGGGAGTATCCACAGCCCAACTGAAATCCCAGGAGAGTTACCAAGAGAAATCTTGGGGACATACTACAATTATAGAGTGTCTCAAGGATCATCAGGTCTAACTCTGCTTCTCTCAGGAGCACCTGACACTGAACCACACGACCAAGAGCATCATCCAGATGCCCCCTGAGCTCTGGCAGCCTTGGGGCGGTGCCCACTGCCCTGGGAGCCTGTTCAGTGCCCCACCACCCTCTGGGGGAAGAACCTTTTCCTGATGTCCAACCTGAACTTCCCTGACAGAGCTTCATTCCCGTTGTTTGTGTCCTAAATATACATCTGAATATATACATGTATCCAGACCATGTTTTGCCAAAATGCCTACGGGATGCTTCACTTGCTATCTGTGTTTAAAAATCCAAGCTTAGATGCCCTCTGTCTCCTTAAAATATGTGGCTGAAGAATAATTCCTATGAACAGGGGTACAGTTGACTAATATAAATTTAAGCTCGTGGCTGCTCAGTGACTGCCAAAGTTCACTCAGTTCAGAGGTAACTCCCTCCAAACCAACCCCAGAGTCAGTGCATCCTCAGCAGTTCACACCTGCTCCTCCCTGCTCAAGCGCTGCCACCAGAAATCCTGTTAACAGACTTTAAAAGTTTCCTAAATACCTCTGTAATGCCACTGTGGGTTTTTCCTTGTGTGTTGTAGGTGTCACTGAAAGGGGAGTCTGTCCTTGCCACCAGCCCAACACCAATTCAGCTCCTGTAACAGTACTGACTTTTCAGGACTAACTGAAGGGCAAATAAATGAAAAATTTTCTTTGCCACCAAAATCAGCTGAACTCCCTCTGAATGCAGAGAAAGGGAATTTATGTCTAAGCAGATCTATTTTGACACAGTTACTTCACGAAGAGACATGAGGCAGAATTCCTCACTCTCCAGTAATATTTTCACAGAATAAGGACTCCCATGTATGGTTCAGTTCCCCAAGCTTTTTGTTTTTTAAAAACATGACCTCCATCCTTAAACTATATATTTTACAAGAGAGAAATTCCGTGTTCTAACATTTTCCCAACAATTGTAATGAAATGCTAATTCCATTCTGAGATGTAGACAAGAAAACACAGGGCTCCATAGGAGCTGGGAAGCCTCTTTAAAGGTTGTACAGAATGGCTTAATATGCCCATGGATGTAACTTTTTTCCTTTCCTTAGGGTTGTCCAGTCAGCAAAGAGACCCCTTCCATTTATCCCATTAAAGGTTTACAAAATATTTCCAAATGAAATATATAACACTCCTAACAAATGCTACTCTTACCTTCTGAATACTGTAAGTATCTTATCTATTGTAAATCAACAAAGCCTTAAATAAATGAGATCAACACCCAAGACTAGGAGTTCACTTTGGGATATCTCAATCACTGACACTAAAATCTGCTGGAATTTAATATTTTGGAGAGAAATGGTCACAACCTCACACAAGACAGGAACATGAATTAATAAGAAACTCTTTCTTGGTGAAAGCCACAGGAATTACAATTAAACCCAACCAACATGCTACGTTTGCACGGAAGTGAACCAGGCCTGGATCAGAAATTGTCCTGGTTCCCTGCCTAAACTTTGTCATTATTTTCTCTCATTCCAGTTCCACACCATTCCCCTCTGAACCCTGAACTGAGCACTCATCACTCTCCCCCCACCCTCTGCCCTTGCTGTGCTTTGTGCTGACTTCTGCACTGAACTGGACACCTCGAGCATCAGCACAACCGACACGCGCTTCTCCTGCTCAGTTGTTCGGTTTTTTAGAACACTTCAAACGCGACTCGGTGCCTGCAGCCCTCGGGCCTGTCCTCCCCTACGACTGCCCTCCACCAGTCCCCCACAGCACAGCTGCCCGGGTATTCCACCCCGAACACCGCCGGCACCGCTCGGCTCTCCCCGCGCCAGGGGCAGCTCAGCGCGGGCCGCCGGGGCTGCGGCCCCCGAGGGGCTGCGGGGAGGCACCGGGAGCTGCACCCCCGCCCGCCGGGGCCGTGAGCGCTCCCGCAGCCCCGGTGCCCCCGCAGGCCGCTGTCAGCAGCGCCCGGCCCCGATCCAGGCCCC
>NW_020897735.1:8863549-8874410 GCF_003984885.1 Neopelma chrysocephalum
AGAGCGCCGCCCGGCGCCACCAGCGACGCCTAGCGGCGCGCCTCCCTCAGCGTCGCGTCAGCCGCTCCGCGGCCGCTAGTGCCGGTTATTTGTTGTCCTTTTTAATATTTAATTAATAACTTTGCTATCGCTGGCGCTCAGGAGGATGAGAGGAGTGCAGGCGGGCTCTGGCGTACGTCGTTTGTCCTTGCCGAGGAGGCGGAGGCCGGGGCCGCTCCGGCCGGCGGGCCCAGGGCCGTGTTGGGAGAGCCGGGGCTCTGGCTCCATCACGGCACCCCCCGAAGCAACCTGGATGCACCTTTCTCCTTTGGGCACTGAGAGATCAACAGTTTCTTAACCAAAGCGACAGTGCAGAGCTGCCATTCCAGAGGGGGAAGAGTTCATGGCACAAGTGGGTCACACAGACCCCTCTGAAGGGCAGAGAAACGTGTTACTAAATGACTGTCACTGGAACACGGTGTTCTGTTCACATCTTGTTTACTCACCATAGCAAAGCCAAAATACTAAGTGTTAAGGTATGCACAGAATTGTTAACTTGGTTCAGAAGAAAGGAGATGTATTTCTGAAACAATGCCTTGTTTGCATTTCGTTTATTGTGTTATGACAGGACATGTTACATGTACAGACAGGGGAGAGGAAACACCTTGAATGTGAACATGTGCACAAGACCAGGGTTTGTTCACAAAGGTCACTGAGACACTGCAGCCACTGAACAGAACATGCTGGTGGCCTGTCACACAACACAACTCCCTCTCATGTTTACATGCACGACCAAAATAACTCGCAATCTGCTCCCACAGAAGATGCACCTCAAAAGATCAGCATCTGCTTCCCCTTTGGCACACAGGGAAGTGCCCAGGAGGGAAATACCCACACGAACACCTGACCATGCCTGTAACAGGCAGTAACAGAAGAGTGCATGGCAGACTTTGGACACACCCAGTCCCTCATGCAGCTGATCAGTAAAACCCCAAACAGTGGCTGGTGCAGTCACAGACACAGGGGAGGAAAGTGAAACCTGTGAACTGACATTAAAAACTATTATCTTGGATTTTAGAACCAGCCAGATTCTGGAGCACTCAGGCCAGATGTCTGGACTCGGAGCAAGAACTTAAAACAGCACTCCTGAAACTTGAAGGAAAGTGTGATACAGACAGGAGAAAGAACTACTGCTTTTTGCTAATTGTAAGTACCATTATCTCATATTAACAACTGAATTAACTCTTTATTTATATCACATTAAGTGGAAGAAACATGTACCAGTCAAAGACACATTCAGGATACAGACTCTGCATCACAGGGCTCTCCATGATCATAATGAAACCAAAATGAGCTTTGACAAAGCACGAACACACCTATGCAAACACACATCTTTACTGTGTTACCGTGTCACAGAATCAGAGTATGAGACCCCTATGTCTAAGCTGTTGCTAATTTTCAAAATCAATGTTAAAACTGTGGTTACCCAACAGCACACAGCTGAATTTCACGAGTGTATGTATCCAATATCTGTAAAAAATGAGGGCAAATGTTACAACTCAATAAACAGGACTAAACTTAATTGAAATTACTCAAATACAGATGCAAAACACTGGTATGACAAAAAAAAGCACTATTATAAGAAAGTTTATAAAAATTCAAAACTTAAACTAAAAGCAAGTCCTTCTCATGGGACTATCCAGTTATAAATGAACTGCAAGGCAATACTGTTTGTTTACTTCTCTTTTACCAATTCTCTATTTGCAAGAGGCGATTTGAAAGCTTCCTTGTAAGGAAGTTTTTGTTGTGTATCCTTTCTTAAACATCACAGACTTGGGTATGAAAACACACCTTCTTTCTGTTGAAAGATCTAGCAAAGTTTGGGCAAGGAAGGAGATGATTTCACCATAAATGATCCATGAACTGGATGGGACTGAATAAACACAAACATCCCCTTCCCTCAGCTGTTGTCACCAACACCATGGCTCAGGCTTCAGCTTATTGCAGTATCAGTAATAGCTTGAAAGTCAGCAGTGCCTGCCCTTGAAATCAGGAATGTAAAATATCATTGGGGGGGATCAGAACATGCTCAGAATAATAGAAGAGAAGTGTGAAATAATTTCCCATCATTTGCAGTTTACTTTCAATTAGGAAACACCTTTTTTTTTTCACTGACAGCAACAGCAACCTTAAGTGAACAGCAAAGTTTGCTGCCCCAAGGCCTGTCTTGGATCACCAGTCACCTGTTTGTGCTTCTCTCTGTTACATGGGGATCTGGAGCTGGAATTGCATCTAGAATTTCACTAGCCAGGAGCTTTCTGTGGAGCCTGACTCCACAGCCACCCAGCTGTCAATCATAGTCTATTTTAACCTTTGTAATAGTGTTCAGGTTTGGTTTTTCGCTGCTGCTCCTCCCGTGAACAGAAGTCAAATGCTTTTTGAGAGCAGATTTGTGTTTGAAGTCCATGTCGCAGCAGTGGCACTTGTAGGGCCTGTCCCCGCTGTGGATGTTGAGGTGGTCCTGGAGTGTGCTCTTGGCAGTGAAGGTCTTCAGGCACACCATGCACTGGAAGGGCCGGATCCCCATGTGCCCCCGGATGTGTCTGTTGAGATTCTTTTTCTGCGTAAACGTTTTGCCGCACTGCAAACACAGGAAGAGTTTGTGCATTTTGAGATGTCTGAGATAGTTCTCGAGGTGCAGGAACCCCCTCGGACACTTGGGACACTGGTGCCGCCACGAGCTGCCAGAATCCTCCAGGCTCTGGAACCCATTTACCCCGCTAGAAGTTCCTTCTGGGTTGTCACTGACAAAAGCCTGGAAGTGATTTCCTGACATTTCTGTATTTCTGCTTTCAACTGTGGAGTTTATCAAAGAGTGCTGGGTTTCTGGGAAATACAAATTTGTTTTAGAGGAAGTGCAAGGCTGAGGAAAATGATCATTTTCTACATTCGCTACACTCACAGAATCCATTCTGAAGATACAGATTTCATCATCCTTATACCCGATTTCCACTGTTGATATTTCTGGGGATTTTGTGTCCTTCCTTTCTGACACCAAGCTCTGTGCCATGGGCCGTGAGCCATCCCCCTCCTCCTGCTTCACCGGGTATTCTTCATTCTCTGGGCTGTCTTCAGAAATCTCAATTATTTCACAGTCTTTATCTAAAGCCTCATCCCCATTCCTCAGTTCAGCATCTGAGGAGTGGCACCCCTCTGCATCCTGGGCACAGCTCTCCATGGAAGCATCGATCTCCAAGTACTTGGACAAAGCCTCGGTGCACTTCTCCACGATGTGAACCATCTGCAGGTAACTCGCGGCCGTCAGGTACTTCAGCAGCTCCTTCTTCTTGACTTCCAGCGCGCCCGTGTAGCAGGACAGCAGCAGCTTCCTGCCCACCTCTGCGCTCTGCAGGATGGTGATCCGCACCTGCCGGGACTGGTTGAGCAGGAACTGGTCCCGCATGAAGGTGGAGCAGGCGGCGAAGATCACCTTGTGCCCCTGGAACTCCGTGTCGTTGATGTAGATGGACACGTCGCAGAAGAGGTTCTGCTGCCGCAGGAGGTTCATCTTCTGCAGCACGGCATCGCCCTGCTGCTCGAACTGGAAGTGCAGCACCTCCGAGTCCGCCGCCATGGCGGGACCCGCGGCCGCCGCCGGAGCGTCTCCCCGGGCCCTGCCCACCCGCTCCCGCTGTCCCGGGCTCAGGACCCGCTCTCCGGGGCTCAGGGCCCGCTGTCCGGGGCTCCCGGCCCGCCCGCCGCGCCCCGCTCACCGGCCGGTCCCCGCACCCCCGCGCGATCCCCGCCGGTGCCGCAGCGCCCCGGAACCGCTTCCCCGCCCGCCCCTTCCGCCCGCCCGCCCCCGGCGCGCCGTGCCCGCGCTGGAAATGAGAGGCGGCGGCACACAGAGTTAGCAGCACGTTTATTAGAAGACTTGGCACTGCTACAGCGGCTGCCGCCGGGGGACACCGCACCGGCACCGGGGCGCGCCTCGCCCCGCGGCCGGGAGAGGTAGCGACGCGTCGGCCCCCGTAAGGCATCCCGGGGGCGGCGGCCGGGGCTCCTCCTCGCCACCAGCCGGGACGTGCCGGGAGAACGGAGAACCGCCGCCCGGACGAGCTGCTGGCTGCTCCCCGGCCACGGGACACCGCCCGGCAGCCGCCGACCCGCCTGCTTTGGTTATCACACGTAGTGTAAGACTTTTGCCCAGTCACTGAAGAGGTAGCTAATGCTCAGTCCATCGATTATACAATCTCAAAGGAAAAACGTCCTTCCGTCCTGCCTTCTCACCCCTTGCCAAGTCAGGAGGCACCACTATTTCCCCCTCTTTTTAAAAATCGACATTTAGCGTGACTTTCGAATTCTCTCAACAGTTTCGGTTTGTATCACATTTTGATTCTCCCTCCTCACTTTTACTCCTCCCAACGACTCCAGAACCAATATCAGCCCCACAAAATTCATTTTTCAGTTATTTCAACAACAGTTCAGCGGCAGCTAAGTTTTGCCAAAAAGCCAGGGGAGAAAAAGACTGACACTTCAATTTTATCAGTAACTAACTTGCAAAACCTGTGTTCTAAAAGAAAAATAAATTAAGGAAACACTCGTCCCTGATCTATGCAGGAGGCTGTGCAGCTGCAGCGGGTGCTGCAGGAACACGTGCTACACAAGCTACAACCACTCAGAGAAGTGGTGAGCCCAAACCTCTGGCAAACCTAAGAGTTCTAAGAATTCCTTCTTCTATATAAAATAAATAAATAAAATGCCAACATAAAAAAAAATCCTAATATATTGAGGAGTTATTAAAATATTTTTGTAATAGACTTCAGTTATTTTTAGGACATGCAGGAAGTTGTACAGCACATTAACTTGTGAGACTATCCACTTACCAGCAAATAGTATTCTACACAGTAACACACAGATTATGATAACTGCCATAGTCCTCATCTGAATATGCAGCATCAGTAGCAACAACCAATGGATCTAGTCTTTCACTACTCGGGACATTGCAATGAAGACAACATTTTACATACATGGACAATTAAGTTCATCTTCTTCTATAACCGAGCTGCCTCTGCGTATTCCATTTATAGTAATTCTCACTCCATTTGCATCTGTAATTCAGAGAAGAAGCATTAGCCACATTTTTCTTTTCTAGTACCTCTTCTATACTCTTCACTTGTCTTTCCATATAGGGGCAAATCTTAGATGAACTCTACCACCAGTGCCCTTAGATCTCCAGTGTTTCTGGAGTCATGCAGCCATCTCCTGCATAAATCTTTTGGTCTGCACCCTTTTGCCAGGCTGAAAGCACAGACCTTAGTAGAAGTCACTTTTCATCCAACAGATGTGTCCATTGTCATTGACCAAAGTCTTCTGCGCTTCTGCTTTTTCCACAGCAGCCTTTAACTGAACCACCAGCAGTCTTGGCCTTCTCAGACATTCAAATCACCACAGCACAGGGTGGATTAAAAACCTACATATCTTGCCCAAAAATTTTTTTGTGGTTTCTTAGGAAACCTCTTGTTTCTTCATATCGGCTTCAGATCACCCACAGCTACTTCAACAAGCTGTATTTTCCTTACAGTAATATTACAGCTTCATAAATCCACAAAAAACCAATACTTCCCAGATAGACAAAACTTTCAATACTGTCCATTTTGCTGCCACTTTCTAGCATTTGTACAGTTTTATTCCTTTCTCTGGCAGAAGACCATTTTCTTTTTCACATCCATATTCATACTGGGTTGGATTGTTCACTAGTACCTTCCAGCACGTTGACCTGGCTCTGCAAGCTCCTGTTCTCCATGTCTATCTTCATTTTGACGTTAGTGCTGTAACTTTTTCCATACAGTGAATAAGATTATCCAAACGTTTGCACAATACAGAAGATTCTGCCTGAAGGCAGAATGCAAGTGTCAGATGCAACTGTCACGATCAAATTTAGCTCAAAACAATTCTGAAAGCAGGTGGCTTTAAGAGGAAAAACAGTTCTTCCCATGCAAACCTATTTTCTGCCCCAGGAACCTGAACAATAATTTTAAAAAGTTTCATATAGTTAGACTTTAGGCCTGAATATATTTGCTACAACTTGAAAGATGAATGCCCTGATGCCATTTCCATTGCTTACTTCATAGCTGTCCATGTAAGAGTTCGTGTAACAGTCAAGTACAGTAGTTCAAGAACTCAATTGCAAAAACCGATTCACAGAATCACCTTCCTTTTCTACTTCAAAGTATGTGGATTTCTGAAAACTTTCTGCAACATCAACACGTTTTATCGTCCATCAGTGAACTGTCTGTGTAAGGAAATCCTGGCTTCCACACACACAGAACTGAAGAGCAAGACCAACTTCTGATAATGACATACGAGAAACGCTTTTTGCTCCAACACACCTTTGGTCATACCTGTTTAGCATTTTTAACCACACAATAGCAGCCTTTCACCCCCACCCCTCATTCAAACACACTGACAGTACTACGTTTAGGTAGGAAGCATAATCTCAGCCTCGTGGCAAACCCTGTGGAAAAGAGCTGCATTGGAAGAAATACTTATTCCAAACACAAACAGCAGTTCTCTGCCGAGGATCAGCCATTTGATTATTAGTCTATGCTACACTTCAGTGTACTAAGAGTGCTGTTCTACTGGGAATGGTGTGCCTCAGATACATTAAGCTGCTTTCAGCCCGACTGGGATGCGGATAATTCCACGGCACTTTTGAGAAGCAATACAGTGTAATCCCAGAATCCCAATGAACATGCCATTCCCGCTACATTGGATGTTTAAGGCGGTAATACAAGAGGTATTGCTGAGTACAGTCAATAGCTGATATATTAACCTACAGAAATTGTGCTACCTACACCTCATCCCAGGCTCTGTAAAACACTAATGGTCGTGAACTATGCAGGTCACTTCAAAAAATGTCCAAGAAATCAAAAAACTTTATGTTGCTTAAGTTCTTATAGCAGGTATTTTTGTTTCAAGTTAACTGACATGTGGCCCTTATTAGACATCAAAGAGAGACATACAAGAACTAAGGGGGGAAAAAAAAGGCAAAAAAAAAAGCATGGAGTTGTTACACATTGCAGCTTTAAAAACAGATTCTTTTCACAGTGTCAAAAAGCAGTATTTCTCCACTCCAGCTTTGCTTTAAACCCAACAGCTGTTGTGCTTTGTGCTGCAAAACGTATGGAAGATGGATGATAATTCTTAGCTTTGAAGTGTTTAGCTTGTCTCAGTACATGCACTGGTGAGTGCCCTTTAAAAATCCCAGGTGTGCCAGCATAAGAAATGGGTCATACTTGCACTCCAGGCACCAGCCTCTCACATTCCAGAGCTGCAGTTTATCCTCAGTTTGAAGAGCTCTATGCAATGATCAGCTAACCCTGCCAAATCATTTAGGGTTTCATCTTTTCATAATGCATGTTGAGGTTAAAAACCCTGAGAGCTATTAAGAGAGCATTGATTGGCAGCAGAAGTTTCTTGAAATAAGTTTAGAAAGGGCAAAAAAGTGACACAAAAATACTTCATTTTAACTGTAGGAGTCTAGGGGTAAGATCAGAGAAAGGTAATTTTAAGAGGTAAGTTTAAATTTAAGTATATGGAGTGTTTTCAGTTATCCAGTGCTTTTTAAAAAAAAAAAAACGGCTTCTCTCAGACTTGTCCTCCTTGCTCTTTCCTCCATCTGCCCAGACACAGAGAGGCCTCTAACTGTACAGCAGATGGTTTACTTGCAGCCCACAGCAACAGTCTTTCAAAAGGTGTTAGTCTTGAGTCTCCTAATCAGAGAGAAATGAAATAATTAACCCCATAATCCACAGTAGAGACACAGACAGAAACCTGAAGGAGGATTGCTATTCACAGAAAATATCAAGTACGACTAAGAATGATGGATGAAGACCTGCCAGGTTTTGCAATCCAACCATCCGTAGCCTTTCGGGGCACACTACTAGTTTGGGGAAGAACCCAAACCAATGGTTTGCTCCTCTCAGTCATGATCCCTGCACAGGGCAGGTTTTAATTGCTTAATTGACGCAGGTACTATCGTTTCTTAAACTGAGCACAGCCTGAGGCAGCTTCCCTGCATCCAGTACCTGGCTGGCATCAGCCTGCTGACAGACCTTACTGTCTGTAGCAGCGCTACATGTGAACGAATCGAAGTCCACCGTTATGTCTTGCACGTTCCTCTCATTGGCATTGTCAAAGCTATTTTTACCATGCAGCTGTTTAAGGTGTTTCCTCAAAACGGGTTTATGGGCGAAAACCATGTCACAGTAGTTACACTTATGGGGCTTGTCCCCACTGTGCAGGTTGAGGTGGTCCTGTAAGGAACATTTCTGAGAGAACGTTTTCCCACAGATCTTACATTGGAATGGTTTGATGCCTGCGTGCACTCTCATGTGCCGGTGGAGGTTGCCCTTCTGAGTGAATGTCTTGCCACAGAGCAGACACATAAATAGTTTATGCATCTTTAAGTGATTAGCATAGTTTTCCAGATGCCGAAATACTCTCGTGCACTTTGGACACTGGTGGTGCCACTGGAGGCCTTTGTCTATCCCTCGGTTGTTGGGCCCAAACATATCTTTAGAGGCCAGAACGATGTTATCGCTGCCGGCATAGGACAGGGCATAGTTGTGGAGGTGGTTTTGCTCTATTTCACTCGCTCTGTTTTCAACGGTGGAGTTGATAACAAAGTGTTGAGGCTCTGAGGAATGCAGGGCGGTTTGTTCAGAAGAAATAAACTGGTTCTGATCCTTCTTATTCCTAACTTCTGTCACCTCCCCGATGGACTCCACCTTGATGATCTGAATATCGCTATCCTCCATGTCCATGCTGTCTTCCGAGGGCTGGATACAAGGTGAGTCTTGCTGCAGAGAGTCGTCATCTCCCTGATGTTCCTTCAGCTCCGAGGAGTCACTTTGCTGTTCGCACTCTTTGCTCTCCAGCGGCTGCTTCGGTTTGATGAACTTCCAGAGGGCCTGGGTGCAGCGTTCCACGATGTGGCTCATCTGCAGGAAGCTCGCAGCAGTCAGGTAGTTCACCAGCTCCATCTCAGGGAACTCCAGGATGCCACTGTAGCAGGAGAGAAGCAGCTGCCTCCCCACTTCCGAACTCTGCAGGATAGAGATTTTCACATCTCTGGAGTCGTTCAGCAAGAACTGATCTCTTAAAAAGGGAGACCCAGCAGCAAAGACAATTTTATGCCCGTGAACTTCAACATCATCTATATGGACCACAACATCACAAAATTTGTTTTCTTCCCTCAGTTTGTTCATTTTCTGTAACATCGAATCTCCATAGTTGTCAAACTTGAAGTGAAGAATATCCGACCTTTCTGACATTTTGGCACACCTAAGGAAAAGCAGCAAGAAGAAAACAATAAGAACTCTTTTGTTTTCTAAAAGGCAGGTTAGAAAGATTTAAAGTAACAACATAAAGTGGGTGTTTCTCAGATGTTGTTTCCTAAATACACACTGAAGTCTGTTACAAGTAAAAAAAAATAAATCAAGTTTATATCTTGCCTTACAATAATTTTTACCTGTTTTTAATTTAATGAAGCCTGAATAAAAAGTAGAGGTGCTATGACAGAAATTCTCCTGAAGCAGTATCCTAAAGACTTGAGATGTTTTCCACACTACTTGTCTGGAATTTAAAGGGAAGCCATGTATTTTTGGAAGATTTTTAATACCCACAGCACCCATCAGTTTAGATTGTCTTCCGAGGTTTTCTGTAGGGGTTGGTTTGCTGTGTGTTGATTTGGGTTTTTTGAAAATCAGAGGGAAAAAATCTTCAGTAGGACCCCTTCTAGGCTCCCTGTTTTCAATACCTGGGGAATAAGGGAGGTCTTATTTCTTGTCTTTTTCTTTGGAAGATCACTTCCCTAGGAAGTTTGTACTTGGAATGAAGAACAGTGGATCTCCCATAAAACAAGTATCACTATTTTGTCTTTCAACAGTTCTTTTAAGAATTTTTAAGACTACACTGATTCTTGATGAAACAGTGTTCACACAACCCTGCCAGAGCACTGGGATTGCAGGAAGTGAAGAAATCAGAGGAGACTAAATGATGCAAGATTTGGCGAGATAAAATTACAAAACAAAGCAAAACTTACACCTCCCAACTATTACAAACACCACATAAAGCTCAAAAGGAAGCTTTGAAGTTTATAGATAAAAGCAGATACTGCTCTCTTGGGGCATGAAGTATCAGCTGGGTGTGCACACAGGAGTGGCATCGTGCCCAGTGAAATGCATGTATACACAAGACAAGGGTTCAAAGAAGAAGCCAAATAAGAACGTTTTTAGAAGCATCTCTCAATATTCAGAGTTGTTTCGGTTTGCAGCTGTTAACCAGACACAGCTATTGCAGCCACTCAGCCTGTCCCTGGCAGACTGCAAGAGTCACATCGTGAGAAACTGAAGACTAAGAGGCTGTGACTTGTGCCTTGGCACACGTTCAGTTTCCACTACTACTGATCTCTAAGAACATCCAACGAACCCCAAAGCCCCTTCCTCCTCGGGATGGTGGCAGCCCAAGGCTCGCTCCCGGCCGGGCAGGCAGAGCTCCCCGCTGGAAGCACGTGCTTCCTCGGCCTTCACCGACTGCGGCGGCACCGGCTGCTCACACGCACTTCCCGGGGACCGGGAAAGGGGTGTCCCAGCCCCGCCCGGCCGGGAGCCCGCGCAGCTTTCCCAAAATACCCAACCGCGATGCCATTGCGGGAGCCGCTGCCCGCGCCGGGCCCGGCCCCGCGCAGGGAGGGAGAGACAGAAGGGGCAGGTACCTGTAGCGCCGGGCCGCGTCCCCGCGCTGGCACCCGCGGCCGCTCCGACCTCCGCCTACGGACCTAGAGAGGGGAGGAGACCCGCCGTGAGCCGCCGCCCCA